>NW_027418706.1:0-205594 GCF_009905375.1 Apium graveolens
CCTAATTTCGGATTTTTCCCTTAATTTCTGGGATTTGTATCCCTTAATTTTATGGATTTTTCCTTAATTTTCTGAACAATATTACCATTTTTTCAGAATTATTTAAGGATTTCCTTTAATTTTTCTGGATTTTTCCCTTAACATTTCTGGGATTTATCCTTAATTTTCTGGATTTTTTCCTTAATTTTCTGAAAATATACCATTTTTTCAGAATTATTTAAGGAATTTCCTTAATTTTCTGGATTTTTCCCTTAATTTCTGGGATTTATCCTTAATTTCCGGATTTTTCCCTTAATTTCTGGGATTTATCCTTAATTTTCTGGATTTTTCCTTAATTTTCTGAAAATATTACCATTTTTCAGAAATTATTTAAGGAATTTCCTTAATTTTCTGGATTTTTTCCTAATTTTCTGAAAATATTACCATTTTCAGAAATATTTAAGGAATTTCCTTTAATTTTCCAGGATTTTTTCTTCCTTCCTTTTTTTCTTTTCTTTTTTTTTTATACAATTTTCGACCAGGAATCCATTCGACCAGGATCCTGGTCGAATTAAACCCCATATTGCCCTGGTCGACAGCTTTTCGAGCAGGAGTGTTTTCGAGCAGAAGTCCTGGTCGAATTTCGGCCAGGATTCCCCCCCCCCCCTTTTTTTTTTTTTTTTTTTTTTTGAACAGAAATCTTTGACTAGGATTTTCGGTCAGAAAACATTATTTTGACCGATTTAGCCTTTCTTTTAAGCCCAGATCGACAAAAATTCGGGAAGGTTCTATTCGACCAGGTTTTTACCTTGCTTCCTGGTCGACAGGGTCAGAAAAAAAGGTCAGAAATCATTCAGGCATTCTGGTCGAATGAAACAAAATATTCTTTCCTTCCTTTTTTCGATCAGGAATTTTTGGTCAGGATTCTTTTCTTGACCGAATTAACCTCCATATTGTGCCTTGATCGAAGCTTTTTGAGCAGGATTGATTCGACCAGGGTTTTCATTCGATTTCTAGTCGAATGAGTAAGAAATGATCATTTCATGTCCTTTTATCTTGAAGTTGGGCCATATGTTTGGGCTGGACTCTCTTTTTTTTTTTCTTTTTTTTTTTATTTGGGCCTAGATTCTTTTGGGCCAACCATTCAGTGGGTTTTTCCTTTTTGGGCCTTTGATTTTCAACTATTTGGGCCCTTTTCTGGGCTGGTTTTATTGGGCTAACCATTCAAAAAGATATTAGGGCCTCAAACAGGGCTTTTATACCTGGGCCTTAGCTCTGGGCCTTTTTAGCCCTACACACTTGGATTTTCCAAGATTCTTATAAAATTGGGCCTTATCTCTAAGTCCAAATTCCAGGTTCTTTCTTCTAAGGTTTTTCTGGATTCTTCTAGAATCTTTGAAAAATTAAAATTCTTTACTTGGTCTTTCCAGGAATTTCCAGGATTTTCCAGAACCTTCTCTTTGTTGGGCCCAAATGGGCTTTTTGAGGCCCAAACCACCTCTTCTTTGGCTATATAAAGGTGGGTGGGGGGAGTGTTCCTACTCACACTCTTCACTCCTCATTCCTTCCAACTTCCTACTCTCTCAACCTTCCTTCCCTAGCTTTCAGCCTCCTTCCTTCCACAGTTTCCAGGCTTTTCCCAGCTTTACTAATGGCTGACAAGAGTTCTGAGAGGGCGGCCAAGATAGCCTCGGCTTCAAAACGAGGTAAGGATATCGAGATCCGCTCTTCATATATGTCTTTAATTGATATGATTAATACTAGGGGGATGAATATCCTTCCACTGCACATCTCGATTCCTTTAATCATTGTAATACTTGGCATAACATAGATTTCAATAAACTAAATGCTCGTTATAACGTCCCTCCCCCCTTTAGACTAGTTCTTGTCTCTGGTGGTGACCGTACTTGCCACTGGAGGCCCGATACTCTCTTCATCTATACCGACGCCCTTAATGCTGGGCTTAGGTTCCCTTTCCATCCTTTTATCCCTCATCTTTTGGCTGACTTACAAATCAACCCGTGTTAGCTTCCTCCAAACGCCTGGAGGAATATTCTATGTTTTATGGTTTGTTGTCTTAGGGAGGGCTTTCCTCTTTCTGTAGCCGTTTTTAGGAAAGTCTTTCAATGTTACAATAGTTCTTCCAATATTTGTGGCTGGGTTTATGTCAAACAAAGGCCCAAAAGCAAACATATCTTTAACAGCGCCTCTATTCCTGATAATAATCCAAATTGGAGGAATAGTTTCGTTGGGTTACGTTGGGAGAATGGCGACTGGGGCACGCTCTTTCGATCTTCCTTCGGGAAGGTCAGTGATGGTAGCCTCAAATCCATTCACTTAACTCCTGAAGAAACTATCATTTACAATGGGCTCACTCAGGATGATGGCACCACCACCAGCTGGACTCTTTTAGAAGAGTTTTCCCTGATTCATGTGGGACTATCCTCTGTTTCTCAACAGGGTATTTCTCTTCCCTTCTCAATTTTTCTTTATTTCACGCATTATTAACATCACTTATTTTGTCTTTTGCTTTGTTTCAGCTGCTAAGGAGATTAACGAGGACAATGTCCCCTTGGTCGAGGAAACAGCTAGGATGAAGAAAGCTCGGTTAGCAGGCCTAGACACCCGAGGAAAGGCGACAGAGCCTATCTTCTTGAGAAAGCACAAGGAGCCTATGGGGGAGGCCTCAACTGAAGGAGCTGAGGGTCATAATGCTCCTATCACTGCTGCTGCCCCTGCTGCTGCTGCTACAGGCGCCTTTCAGCCTCTCTGGGGATTCCGCCGAGGGGATACCGTGGTTGGTTCCACGAAGCATGCTTGGGATTGGTCCTACCATAGCGTGACTCCAAAGGACTTTACTGATGTGGTGGCCACCCCTGACCTTGAGAGGATTAAGCTCATGGGAGCCCAATCTCTGGCTTCGGTATGCCTTCTCTTTTTTTTTAACTTATTTCTCGTTCTTGTAGCATTTTCTTGCCTTATACTTTGTTAATTATTTTGTTTCAGTCTAACGCCTACTTTCAAGGCGCTGTGAGGCAAGCCGAATCATGGAAGCGGGCTTCTGATAAGGCCGATAATGCCCTCAGGAGGCAGCAGAAGAAGTATGCTACCCTGGAGAAGAAGCTCAAGCGCAAGGAGGAAGAACTCGGAGAGTCTAACGCCGAGCTGGTGGTACTTCGGGCGGATAAGGATAAGGCTATAGACAACTATCTAGACTCGGAGGAGTTTGCCCAATCCATGAGGATTAGGGATGATTCAGTTTTTCCCGGGTTTTTTAGGACTGGTTGGGACACGGCCCTTGGGACCGTGAACGAGGCTTGTCCTGATATTAACCCGGCGGACTACATCTGCCCTGATGACGAGGCTTTGCTACAGAGGTTTCGTACCCGAGTAGTCATCTCAGATCATGTTCCTCAGGATCCGCTCCTTCCTCCTCCCGAGTCTTCTTCCAGACCTGCTGAGGACGATGGCTCTTCCTCCTCCTCCGAGACGACAGAGACATCCAGCGAGAGCGGGGACGACGATGATATGGATGCCGAGGGTACTTCAGCTCCTTAGAGCCTTTTTCAGCCCTGCGTGGCTTGTTGTTGTTTTTTTTTTCCTGAGACTTTTATTTATCGAACTTTTGTAATATCTATCCGATCTATCTCATTTATCACCTTATATGCTTGCATTCATGCACTTGATTTTTATTTGTTAGGGCACAAACATAATTTGAAGAACTCATGAATTTCGTAAAATTGTCTGGGATTCGTCCCTTACACAGGTAATAATAAACTTCGTGATAAAACTAAAACTTATAAAACCTAAGCAAGCAAAGCTTCAAGGTGCTTTTCAACCTACTCGCCATCCTGACAAGTAAGAATCGTATCCGGCTGCCCTATACATAGTAAACCTTTAAGTTTTGTGCATGCCAAGTTATCGGGACTTCAAATCCATCCATAGTCTCTAGCTTGTAGGTTCCTCTACCCTGTACACTCTTGACTCTGTACGGCCCTTCCCAATTCGGGGCAAGCTTCCCTTTTTGTCCTACACCAGATGCTTCTATCTTCCTTAAGACTAGATTGCCTTGTTTAAAAAACCTTTCTTTAACCCTTAGGTTGTAGTAGAATGAAGCCTTTTTCTGATATTCTACTATCTTTGCATGTGCTTTATCTCGCACTTCATCGATCAAATCCAGGGCTAACCTCTGACCTTCCTCATTTTCCTCTGCGTTGAAAGCCTGAATCCTTGGAGAGGAATGTGATATCTCCACGGGAACTACTGCTTCTGCCCCATATGCCAACAAGAAGGGAGTTGCTCCTGTCGTGACTCTACAGGTAGTCCTATAGGCCCATAATATGGGAAGTATCTCGTCCACCCAATTATTTCTTGACTTCTCGATCCTCTTCTTTAATCCATCCAGGATTATCCGATTTGCTACCTCCGCTTGCCCATTGGCTTGCGGGTGAGCCACAGAGGTGAATCGTAACTCAATTTCACTTTCCTCACAATACCTCTTGAATTCCTCATTATTGAATTGCGTTCCATTGTCAGTGACGAGGATACGGGGAATTCCAAATCGGCACATAATGTTTTCCCACAGGAATTGTGTAACCTGCTTAGTTGTGATTTTGGCCAAAGGTTTGGCTTCGATCCACTTGGTGAAATAATCAATGGCTACAATCAGAAATTTCCTTTGTGCCGTGGCCATAGGAAAAGGCCCTAGAATATCCATCCCCCACATGGCAAAGGGAATAGGTGAGTTGATAGAGGTCAGCATCTCGGGGGGTTGTCTAACAACTGGTGCATGCTTTTGACAGCGGTCACACTTCTTCACATATTCTTTGGCATCAGCCATCATTTCTGGCCAATAAAAGCCTAAACGGGTTAACTTATGAGCCAAGGCCCTGCCCCCCAAGTGCTGCCCGCAAATGCCTTCATGCACTTCCTCAAGAGCCAAGCGTGCCTCATCGGGCCTGAGACACCTCAAGTAAGGAACCACGAAAGATCTCTTATACAGAATCCCATCTATCAAAGAGTATCTTAGTGCCCGAACAGTTAACTTCCGTGCTTCAGTTGCATCACTTGGCAACCAACCGGTCTGAATGTGAGCCTTGATGGGATCAATCCATGACGTCCCCAAGCCTATGGGAGCCACTAGCTTAACATCTATGCTCCGTGTCTTCAAAACACGGAAGTACACACTTCCTGAACTTTCTTCAATCTCAGACGAAGCGAACTTTGACAACGCATCCGCCTTAACGTTTTCTTCCCTTGGAATGTGTTCAACATGGCATTCATTAAATTGGGTCATCACAGCCCTTACTAGGCGGACATACTTAGCCATCGTATCATCCCTTGCCTCAAATTCTCCCTTTACCTGGGATATGATCAGCTTCGAGTCTCCACGGACCTTTAAGTTTTTGACTCTAAGTGTCCCAGCTAGACCAAGGCCAGCTATCAGGGCTTCATACTCTGCCTCATTGTTTGTGGTTGGAAAATCTAACTTCATAGCATACTCAATTAAGAACCCATCAGGGCTTTGCAAAACCAACCCTGCTCCACTGGAATTTGTTTTTGATGCTCCATCAAAATAGAGAACCCAATATTCTTTCTCCTTGTCATTCTTCTCCCTGTCCCCATTGTCGACTCTCTTGTCTTGAGGTATGGTATCTTCCTGCCCCCCGACTTCTTGGTTGGGTATGGTACATTCCACCACGAAGTCAGCTAGTGCCTGGGCTTTTATGGCCGTACGTGGCTTATACTTGAGATCGAACTCTCCCAACTCTATTGCCCACTTAATCAGTCTCCCACTTGCCTTGGGACTGTGAATGATATTTCTCAGTGGCTGATTTGTTAGCACTTCAATTTGGTGAGCTTGAAAATAAGGACGCAGCTTTCTTGAAGCCATCACCAAGGCTAAAGCGAATTTCTCAATAGTCGAATAATTCAACTCAGCTCCATGCAAAATTTTGCTGACATAGTATACGGGTTTCTGGACTTTCAGTTCTTCCTTAACCAAAACCGCGCTCAAAGCGCTTTCTGAAACAGCCAAGTACAAGAATAAAACTTCGCTCAGAACTGGCTTAGCCAACAACGGGGTCTGGCTCATATACTTCTTTAACTCTTCAAATGCCTTCTGATTTTCCTCACTCCATATAAAGTCTTTAATGTTCTTTAATGACTTGAAGAATGACAAGCACTTGTCTCCTGACTTGGAGATGAATCGTCCTAGCGCAGCGACCCTTCCTGTGAGCTTCTGAACATCCTTGATGGTTTTTGGTGGTTCCATGTCCAGGATCGCCTTGATTTTATCGGGGTTAGCCTCAATTCCCCTTTTTGAGACCATCAATCCCAAGAATTTTCCAGATCCTACTCCGAAAGCACACTTCGTAGGATTCAACATCATCTTGTGGTACCTCAGGACCTCAAAAGCTTCCCTCAAATGGGTTATGTGATCAGTCTTTACTAGACTCTTGACTAACATGTCATCAACATAGACTTCCATAGTCTTACCAATAAGATCCTTAAAAATTTTGTTTACCAACCTTTGATAGGTTGCTCCTGCATTTTTGAGACCAAACGCCATAACAAGATAACAATAAACACCAAAGTCAGTGATAAATGATACCTTTGGAATGTCATCCTTATGCATTTTGATCTGGTTGTATCCGCTAAACCCATCCATGAAACTCAGCATCTCATGTCCAGCGGTGGCATCAATCAAAGTATCAATTCTAGGCAGCGGAAAACAGTCTTTGGGGCATGCATCATTCAGATCAGTGAAGTCTATACACATCCTCCACTTTCCATTAGCCTTCTTCACCATTACAGGATTTGCTAACCACTCTGGAAATTGAATCTCCTCAATGAAACCAGCCTCTAAGAGCTTTTCTACTTCCTGTTTTATAGCCTCTTGTCTTTCCGGGGCAAAATTTCTTTTCTTTTGTTTCACTGTCTTCCTGTTTGGATCCACGTTTAGCTTGTGAGTAATTAACTCCGGGTCTATGCCTGGCATATCAGCTGCTGACCATGCAAACACATCACTATTTTCTTGCAAAAATTTCACTAACTTCCCTCTAAGGGGATCCTCTAATGTGGCTCCAATGAAAGTCGTCCTCTCAGGATTTTCGGGGTCTAAAGGAACCGAAACCAATTCTTCTGCTGGTCTTCCTCTATTCTCATCATTTTCTCGAACATCCATATCTTCAATAGGAAGAACTTGCCCCCCAACTCCATCTGCCCTCAAAGAGGCCACATAACAGCTTTTAGCCATTTTTTGATCTCCTCTCTCTTCTCCAATCCCGTCTCGGGTGGGAAACTTCATAACTGAATGGTATGAAGAGGGGACTGCCTTGAAGGCATGTATCCCTGTTCTCCCCATGATAGCATTATAAGTTGAACTAGCCTTTACCACCACGAAATCCAGCATCTGCGTTGCTTGCCTTGGCTCCGTACCTATGGTGGTTGGTAACTTGATTATCCCTTCTACAGGACATTCTACTCCAGCAAATCCATATATCGGCATGTCGGTTGGTGTTAACTGGGAATCGTTATACCCCATCCTCAGAAAGGCGTCATGGAGCAAGATATCCACAGAAGCACCATTATCAACAAGGACCCTCTTAACCGGGCTATTTCCTATTATTGGTGTTATGACCAGCGGGTCGTCATGGGGAAACTTCACACCCTCTAGGTCGGAATCATCAAAAGCCAATATTACTTCTGTCCTGGCCCTCTTCGGGGCTTCTCCAACAATATGCATAACCTCTCTAGTATATGCCTTTCTGGAATTTTTGGACAATCCAGCAGCAGTTGGACCTCCAAAGATCGTGTTTATCACAGGCCCTCGAGGTCTCGGCCCTCCATAAATGGTGTTTATAACTGGTCCTCTAGGCTGGGGGTTTCGCCCCTGATCGTCTTGGTCCCTCCTACGATCTTCAAAGTTCTTCCTTCCATTATTATTTCTGTCCCCTCCTTCTCCAGTATATTTATTCAACCTTCCTTTTCGAATCAAAAACTCAATTTCGTCTTTCAATTGCCTACACTCATCGGTGTCATGGCCAACATCTTTATGGAATCTGCAATACTTGCCCTTATCTAGTTTGGCTGGATCAGCCTTCAAGGGCTTAGGCCAGCGAATATCTCTGTCTTTCTCAATTTCCATCAAAATCTGACTTCTAGGAGCATTCAGCTTAGCGTATTCAGTGAACTTCTGCCCAGGTCCTCCCTTCTTGGGGGTTGATTCAGGATTTTGTTCGGTTCTAGGATACTTGTCCTTAGCGATATATTCCAGATCTGTTTTTCGCTTCTTGCCTCCCGTGGGCTCATTACTTACTACGGTCTTCCTCATGCTTTCTTCAACCTTGATATACTTCCCTGCCCTCTCCTGGAGCTGCAACATATTTTCAGGGGGACGTTTGGCCAAGGACATCTTAAAAAACTCATCCCTAGTTCCTTGCTGCAGTGCTATCATGGCTACCTTATCATCAAGGTCTGGGACTTTTAAAGCCTCCTTTGTAAAACGATTCAGGTAGTCTCTCAAAGATTCCTTTGCTCCCTGCACAATACTCATGAGAGATGCTGAACTTTTCTCATGGACTCTCCCACTGATGAATTGCTTAATAAAAGCCTGACTTAACTCCCTGAACGACCCAATTGAGTTTGGAGGCAAGCGACTATACCATCTTTGAGCCATACCTGACAGGGTTTGAGGGAAGGCCCGACACTTTATAGCGTCATTCACGGGTTGCAGCAGCAGTGCATTAGAGAATGTCCTAACATGATTAGCGGGGTCTCCCGTGCCATCATAGGCTTTGATAGTGGGCATCTTAAATTTTCTCGAGATATGGGCATTCATTATCTCTTCTATGAAGGGTGGAGTTGGATCATCAGGATCTCCAAGGGGAAGAAGATTGCTTGGATCAGTTCTTGGGACAACAGCCCTTCTTCGTACCGGACCATCCAGGTCTATGATAGGAGGAGGGTTTCTCCCCCTAGGAGGCATCTGGCTTTTGGTGGCCTGGTGAGCTTCCAAATCACGCCTCAGCCTTTGGATTTCAGCCTCATGAGCCCTGATCCTTTCCTGCACTTCTTGGGGATTCGCCCCTGGGGTGCTTTGGGGGCGTTGCCTTCCATCGGCCATCGGCTCTTTTCCAGGACGCCTCCTTCTCGGGGCCACTTCATCGTCCGAAGATTCGGAGTCTCTCTCAGTGTAAGGACCAGAAAATTCCCGATCCTCAGGGATAGGATCCAAACCTCGTATATAGGGGGGCGACTGCCCTCGTGCTATGTTTCGCCCAGCATATCCGCTTCCTCCAACCTCGGGGTAAAGGGGCATCCCATAAGGGGGGTTAGTGGTAACAATAGTTGAATATTCATACCCGACGGGTCGAGAATTCACAGGTATATGTACTTGTTGAACTTGAGGATTCGTACCTTGAATAGTCGGGGGAGTCGTCCTTTGTGGTTGAGATTGAGTTGCCCCTATCTGGGTCTCCCCCTGAGTAGATGCATAAGTTGAATGTGGAGGAACCTCCACGGTTGATGAAATCACCTGGGTTATCTCTGATGGTGTTCCTTCCTCCAGAGTACTAGTTGTTCTCCGTGTTCTCGCCATGGTTGTTGTTGTGCCTTCCCACAGACGGCGCCAAATGTTATGGATTAAAACTAATATATATAATTGCTGTGTTTAATACTAAGGAACGTGAGCTCTAAGGCTCGATTTGACTGCTCTTGTGTTTCGTGACTCAATTCTGCCTTAACAAGATGCCTACGTACCTTGCTGATTGCCAAGGATCAAGTCAAAAACGTAGTTCTGATTTGTGGGGTGAGATCCCTTATATAGATGTTGGTGGTCCTTGAATTGGACTTGGTATAGGAGACTTGATGGATAAGCCTCTGAATTAGGATAGACTTAGGAGTCCTAGGAAGTAGGAAGCTGATTCCTTATCCTTTTAGGTCCCCTTGGGGCTAATCTCTAAGGATTTATATCCTTATCGGGACTCTTTTCAACATCTGATTTCTCCCTTATTAATTAATTACGAAATTAATTAATAATCAGGGCTTTTGGGCCTTTTTTATTCCATCAGGCCTGATCTGGTCCATCAGGCTTAGCCTTTCTGGATTGAGTATCATATATCTATTTATTGGGCCTAGCAGCCCATACCTTGCAGTATTTAATTATACTATCATAATTTATTTATCCCTATCACCTTGTTTTTGCTTACATTAATAAATTATAAGATTTAGCTTTTATAACCTCTAGTCGTTTAAATGGGGTGTTACACTCTGTCTTGTATTTTTGCTAGTACATGCTTTTAGCAGAGCTGATGCTTTTCCACACTTGTGCTATATATTCTAGATCAATGAATGTTTACCTTGTGAAATACGTGTGAATTATTATGAAGATGTTTGCTTCTCCAAAGTCCAATTGCACCCTATAACATCTCTTGTAAAGTCATGAAGTTGCAAATTATAAAGTTCGGACAAACAATCTATTAGGGTGTTGGATGTTCTGTCGGTGTTGGTATGTTTTATATTCAGGCAAGTGAAATAAAACCAAACTTCCCAATGAATGAAGGAGCTTGTAGGTCCATAATCCAATGCATCACATATATGGAAGAAGAGTAATTACAAGCGGGGCGGATCCAAGAATTATATTCCGGGAGACACCGACCATATTTTGTGAATACCCCCTTATATTTTTGAATTTTCGGGGGCACTTTCATATATTTTCAAAAAATTTAATGGTAAAAAAAGGTAAAATTTTGTTTTAGGGGGGACACGTGTCCCCGTGACCCTTACTAGTAAGGGCCCTGATTACAAGGGTCCAGGAACTAACAAGCAAGGATTCTATTATAGAATTCAGGCTCCTGAAATTAGAACAACACTTCTGCATAGCTACATATGACATTGAATTCTACATTTTTTCGTGTTTATCTGTTGTTCTTTCTCTTCGTTTTTCCCTGACAACAGAACAAGGTGCTTTTACGGAACAAGACTGCACATTACAAGTTGAAGACTTGAAAGCTGATTCGTGCAAAACTGACTGTTTAGATAAATTAACGAATCCATGTGAAGAAGTTTGTAACTATTAGGATACTGGAAAATTCTAACTCTTCATTAGCCACAGATTTCCATCTTAAGGGATGATGATTCATCCACATGTGTGCTGCTATAACCACCATCCACCTAATCTCAACTTCAGATTACTATGTCCCAAAACATTGTCCTAAGGACGATATACGTGTTTAAATTTGCGTACTTCTATTAACTTATTGTCAGCTGTCAGCTAATCCTTTGATTTGTACGTACAGGAAGAGCAATTATGGTGTTCTATCCTGTTGTTTTGTGGTTGACAATTTCGGTTATCTAGTTCTTCGCAAGGCAGCCATGACAACCTCAAGTGTTTTGTTTGACGACGACTTGAAGAAAACGTGCAGAAATGGCAGTGTTTCAGAGTGAACGGGCATTTTTCAGCCCCACAAGAAAAACAATGTGAATTGTGATGGGTAAGAACCATAAGAGGACTCAATCCGTGCGTACTTTTGAAGTTCACCAGACACCACACAATCTGATTGAAACTGTTAGGCGGGCCAAAAATATCTTCCCTATATAAGAGTTCCAAACTTACCGTACTTAAATTTCTCAAGTGTTCTCTAACATCCATACCAAAGTTTGTGAAACATACAGACCAAAGTTTCTAAAGGATGGGTGTTCGTATTCATGCAGTGATAGGACAAGCGAAGCAAGTTCTTAAAGCGAAACAGCTAAGTAAAGCAACAAAAACAGATGTTCCGAAAGGATTCATACCAGTGTATGTTGGAGATGTTCAGAGGAGGCGCTTTATAGTTCCAGTATCGTACCTGAATCATCCAAAATTTCAGAAGTTACTCGAAAGAAGTGCAGAAGAGTTTGATTTCAGCCATCCCATGGGCGGTCTTACGATTCCATGCAAGGAAGAGGATTTCATAGATGTCACCTCCCACCTTAAATGCCAGGAATCCTAAGGATTTGTACAGATAGAGCAAAAGAAATGCTAGTTTGCTACGACTAGGCTTTTACCGTTTTTGTGATGAGTACTGCAATATCTTTAAGAGCATAAGAATTCTGAATCTCTTTAAATGGAAACAATAGGTGTGTGTTTATGTTCCTAAAGGGCACTAGTAACAGCTTATGTAGGTGAAAATATTCAGAACAGGTTGTTTGTCGTAATATTATCGTGCCTCGTCAGTCGTCATCCTTCATGCCAGCGGAGGAAGAATATAGTGTTGATGATTTATCCGGCAGGTGATCTAACAAATCAATGCAGCGAAGATGCATTTTGAAATCTCACATTTCAGTTAAATAGTTTGGCAACTTAGTAAAAGTCAAGAACATCAAGATTCACAGAGAGGATGTTTGGGTTCCTTTATTTAGTTAGTTCAACAACTGTGTAAATACTGTAAAACGTTTATTAATCTACTGTTTAACAGTTTCCTAATTATCCCAGTATGTGTTTAAAGTTTGGTAATCTACTGTCAAAGTCGGGGAATTTTGTCACTTCTACTCGTCTAGGAAGCACCGACACTGATACGGCGACACGGGATACGGGACACAGGGATTCGTCATTCGTCAATTATCAAAGTGTCCTGTATACGAGACACGGCAAAAAAAAGTAATAAAAATAAGGCCTTTTGTACGACGTACATGTCAAGCTCAGTATACTTATCCATCCGACGGTTGAGCTTCATCATGCATAACATAACAATTCTGGGCATTATTTACATCATATTTCTTAGCTCAAAGAGAACTTCCCCTATCCATCAAAAAAGAAACTGATATCTAATTATTTCTGTCCCTAAAATAATTGCCTACGTAATGTTGTTAGGCATGTATCAGTTCAATTTTGCAAATTCTGGGCCAACTTCATAAAACTGCATCCTTACAATTGTACCTACAACTAGGGGTGTGGTGTGTGACCCTGGGTAATGAAGAACCATAATTATGCTCATTTTCCACACCCAGCAGGGCCAGCAATCACCACAGAATTTATGTAGAGCAGTTAGGCAGAGCCTAACAATCTATCCTATATAAAGACTTTCCTTTAGCTCTACATCATAATCTCAATTTCTTTAGCACGCGTTCTGAATATTAAATCAGCTGAAATCCTAATACTTTGTGCACAAACCATGGGTGTTCGTATTTAGTCTATGATCATTCAAGCCAAGCATGTTTTTAGAGAGAGCTCGCTTGCACAAAACAGAGTACGTAAAGCAACAACAGCAAATGTTCCAAAAGGTTTCTTACCGGTGTATATTGGAGATGTTCAGAAGCGACGTTTTTTGGTTCCAGTGTCCCATCCGAATCATCCCAAGTTCCAAAAACTACTTGAAAGGAGTGCAGAAGAGTTTGAGTTTGGCCATCCTATGGGTGGTCTCACAATTTCATGCAAGGAAGAAGATTTCATCAAACTCACCTCCCAACTGAAAGCATCAGGAATCCTGCAGATAAAGCAACTTGCCTAGTTCGTTAGGTCTACGATCCAACCAGTTTTGGTACTATTATGTAGTCAAGTACAGCATGAGCAAAAGAGAAATAAGAATTCAGATAAAAGGCAAATGAAGTTACACATGCTATTGCCATGACCTTTCGAACAGCCTTAGCTTTTCTGTACTGACAGATTCCGTAAACAACAGAGGAAGGAACGATATTGCCTCTACTGCTGGAATGATTATTCCAACTTGTCAAGGAAAGATTACAATGCAGATGCACCAAAATAGCTTCAGAAACAATAGTTTTCAGAGAAAAACAGTGTGCATTGTACAGAAAATTGTAATTAAATATCAATATATTATTGTGTATATGTTAGAGGTAATTAAAGTATTTTTACATTTCTCATACCCTACCCATTGTAAACCTGCACGTCTACTAGTGCTCTCAACTTACAAAATACTACAGTACATATGCCTCTTACACCTAGTATTCCTTATACATCCGTTTCGGCAAAAATCATTATTTCGATAACTTATTCCGTAAACCTCGGGCTACCCGTTACAATGCTAAACGCATAACAAGAAAAATTTCCTCATACTTTATACACTTATGAACAAAAATGATACAGTGGCAACTCGATATTTTGCTCCTTTTTGGACTAGAAGTCGATCTTACTTTACAAGACAACTCCATTCTGATAATCTTTGTGGTATTTCTGAGTTTCTTCATAGGAGCCAACAGCTAGAAACTGGAGCGACAAAATTCCTGATCTGCATTGGTGTTCCACAATCACTTGAGCTCCTCACTCCAGGGACAGATTACCAATCCGTATGTTACGCTGCTGAAGAGAAATATTTCTACCAAGGCGAGATTGAGATGAGTTCATATTTGATGGTTTGCCACTGAAAGGCGAAGTAAGTTTTGGCTGTAACCATTTCTTCACAACTACTCCATTAATTCTAATCTTCCCAAATGATTCATTCCCTATGTATGATATGGCCAGTCTTCTCAATAATGCTGCAACTGCACGGCTAGTCCTGTTGGCCAAGATAGAACACTCAAATATTGAGAGACATTACAATACTTAATTACAAACAAAGTAATTATGCCACATCACCATATACAAACAGGTAGGCACACTTTTACAACTACTGGAAACTTGTACTGTCTCTATGCCAGACCAGTGCACAAAGAATCTGTCAGCAACATTAACATTTTTCTCAAATTTTATAATTACTTATTTTTCTCTCTCTAGATGTTTCGGGACAATGATATTAGAAACAAAAGAATTACCAGTGAATGCATTTTCAACTTTGACTTGCCTGTTTGAAAACAACATTTGGGACTTCTCCTCTCCCTTGTACACCATCCTAATAAATACTAGTCTCGATATGCGTGCTAATTGAGAAGGGGGTAAAAGTTTGTATTTATATAATTTTTCACACTGAGATTCTTAAAATACACCACTAATTAGAGGTATGGACGAGATTATGCATCAAAATTGTTAAACTATTTGCTTGACATAGGTGCGCATAGTTATGAAAATGCTATGTCCTTACCTTCCAGCAAGGTTAATCATTGTGTCCCCTTTTGAAGACTGAACTTGTGTTTTGTCTACCGGCAGTAATATGATTATATTAGGCAACTTTACACCTGAAAAAACCGAAGAGCCAAAAAGAAGAAAAACAGTTGTTCATTACCAAGTGAATGGGATCCACTTTTTCACAATATCCAGCTATAATGTACAGTAGTGAAAAGTTTTGTTCCCTAAACTCTACTACTGTATTTTGGTAAGCATACAGCTACTAATTCGAAAAGAAAATAATTGAAAGATAAACAAGAAGCATAAGAAAAGACCGGAAGGATAAGTAAAATAAGGATAACGGCGGAAACTACGGGAGTTCGGAGGTGTGAAGGGTAATAAAACACACTCTCAGATTTATACTGTCAGAGTTACAATTTGGTAGCATTCTAAACATAAAACATCGTCAAGTATGTAATAATTAAAGAAGAATAAATATACCAGCAGCAAGACGATGCTTAAGACTCTTTAGAACTGTAAGGAGAAACACCTACAAATTATCATAAAAAAGTCAGTCATAAACAGCGTGTAGAAAAGCAGTATAACTGCTGTGAAATGGATATTGACGCAGATACATTATTCTCATTATTAGAAACACAAAAGCCAACTATCAAGCTGATAAGGGTACGGCGACATGAATTGTGGAAGATAGAGCATACGGGAATTTACCTTCTATAAGTTTGACTGATAAAAAATGTGAGATGCATATAGACATTTACATAAATGTGTATGCATGTATTTACAAATTCAATAATATGTATATTGCTTTTAAAATAAACCCTTTATACTGTAATTCATAAAAGCGCCACTACTCGGGAAAGCAACTACTGTTGCATGCGAAGAATTATCACTCTGCTAATTTTACATGCAGTATTGAAGTGACACTAGAAGATAATCACCTCTGCACTATGAATCTGTAGGTTACGCACATCAACAACTATTGGACTATCTTTTAGGGATATGGAAGGGAGAATTCCAAGTGAAGCAGCTTCCTGAAATGATATAAAAACGCTGATGATATTTCCTCGAATTGTTTTACTCTATTTTGTGTAAGAAATTTTGTATACAAATACAAATACACCGAGTTTTCGTTTGTACCTCAAGTAATGAGAAAGCACGGGGATCATATTCCCCGAATCCATCAAGTAACGAGCAAAGGTTTGAGTTATTTGATGCATTATCAATAACACCGAGATTTTCAATAAGTCTATCTCTCAAAGATGAGTCATGAGGAAGCCGCAAGCACCCCAAAACCTGTGAAAATTCTTCGGTTGTAGGAACCACACCAGCTATAATTGCTTCTCTGTAAACCCTTAAGACAATCGATGTCCTGCAAACAAAGAACACAGCTCCCATCAAAAACTTCATTACTAATTCTTATTTCAGTTAAACTCGTCATAACTTTTGCAAGTGGGTGAAGTATATAAAACTAAAGATGGAAAATAGAGGAGTTTTTTATATTAACTACCTTAACAGTTACACTAACCTATAAAAGCAATTCAGATAGTTTCTAAAATCATTAACAGCTTCACAAAATGCTTTGTTATGCTCTAAAAGGTTACTTAATATTAGATGTATGATGTCACCACATATATCATGAAATTGGTGAAATCTTACAGCTTTCGCTGAATCATGAAAGGAACTGTGTCTATATCACATGAAAAAAGCAGCATACCCTTAAAGCAACCCTAACTATAAGGCTAGGGCTATACGCTAGAACATACCTACAATAAATCTGAACCAAAAGGCTGGATCGATTCAGCTAGAGTCTGCCTAGCAGAGGCCTGTGTGGCCCAGCCGAAGCCTACCCCCAGCCTACTGCTAGATAAAATTTTTCATAGGGGCTAAGCATGACGAATTGACTAATTAAACTTGAAGACATTTACAGGGTATACACTTTCTTATTGTATTCTCATCACCTACACAGTATATATGTGTGTGTAAATAAACCATATTGGTGAGAGTTTTTAAACCTTCTTGGACTATTTTAATGAATTTTCCAAAAGTATTACGCTGATTAACACTTTGACGTAAGCGAAATAAAACAAGAGATCTTCCACAAATTGATCTTATTAACCATACCACACAAATGACTTAAGCTTATATCATTCAAAGTACAGTCACATCTCAAGGGTGATTTCTTTAACTGAAATATTCAGGTCCGTTTCATATTTCTGCTTTAATCTGTTAGTATCCTTCAATCTAAATACACATCTTAAAAAGCATCTTGAAGTAGAGGGAAATAGATGCGTACCATTTACTGTTGATCTGTGGCCTTCCAGAATTCAAAGACAAGACATCCTCACCAAGTGTGCAGGATTTCTCAAATCGACGCAAGCATAAAGCTTCAGGCAAGACAAACAGAGAAGACTGATTAAGGAGTAAAAAGTAAGAAAGCAGCATAGATTATGATCACCCATATCGTAACAGAGTTTCTAGATAGAAGATAAAAGGATGTGGTTGAAGAAATTACAGCAAACAGCATATTACGCTAAAAAGTGTTAATTCCTAAATGGATTATTACCAGCACTACATAGGATCAAGCTAAAAACAATTGAGCATAAAAACTAGCTTTTAAACCGGTTCTACCAGTAAGCAAAGGTGTCTATTCCTACTGTTGCGGTGCCAAAAAATAAATGTGGGGAAGCAAATTGAATTTGGACAATAAAATCCTCCGCGACTCTCTTACAAAGACAAAAGAATAAAATCCATATCACCCTATACTTGAGAAACATTAAACAAAAATGGAGATAACTGTATTAGCTAAATCGAGAAAATATTGGTAATAAATAGAATTATGGCAAATATTTCAGGAATATTCTGACCTTTAAGTTAGCAATTTTGTTCAAGTCAAATCACAAATTAAGGGCAATAAGATGTATAAACATATGGCTGTATGCTTGTATCAGGTGACTAGGCGAGTAAAATGAGAGATGGTGAATAATTCCAACCTTCAGTTTGAAGTTACCAAAAGATAAAGAAGAAATGAATAACTCGAATTTATCACCTTGAATTATCACGGCCATCACCAAAATGTAAACAAAAATCAAACTTCACAATGAAACGTGTTTTCCTCATCTACAATTCAATCTTGATGTGATTCTCTAAAGCATAAATAAAGTAACTAGTGCATAGTTTTGGTGGAAAGAAACAAGGTAAAAGAAGTATCAAATATACTACATTCAAAAATTGACCTCCTTACGGAATTCTACAAGAAAGCACAGATGTGCATAGTATAATAGAGTCAAAGTATTCTAAGCCATATGATATTACTCATATATTCATTAAAGTAAATATAAGTGTGTGTGTCTGTCAGGAATAATATTTGTAGTGAACCAATATCTTACCTATTAAACACCTGCACATAACAAGATTTGGGGCTATGCCATCATTCTTTGCTTGAGAAAGGAGCGTGAGCCCAACTTCTAGGTCATCATTTCTACAATTATAATACAAATTGATGAGATTAAGAGCACCACTCACATAATAAACCTAAATGAAACTCTAAATTCCACACAGAAAATAGCCCTGCTACGACAATTTAGAGTCGAACTGTTAAGAATTATATGTGAAATTGATGTAATAAATTAAATATTCGAATATAATTGCTTTAATCACTTAGTATATCTAGCTTACTATAATTATATAACCGTACCAACTACTAAGCAAAAATCATGTAAGTCTGTATTATTTTTAAAATTATAACATTTTGGATGAATAAACTTACTTTTCACATGCCACTAGTAAAATGGAGTATGTAATTGTGTTTGGATATAATCCGACTTTCTTCACATCAGATAGAACTTCGACTGCCTTCTGCAGTTGATCACCATCACCTGCAGTGTAATTGGCTCTGTGAATGCTTAATATATTTTGCTATCTTATATCAATTAATAAAGCAATTATAATATACTTTATAAGAATGAGATCTTAGAAAACTTCATTGAGTGTTTGAGAAAAATAGATGCATTCTCTTCTGACAAAATGGAAGCATCCTCTATTCAGTTCATCAGATTGAATAAACATAAGACTAATTTAAGGAGCACAGATTAGACATACATAAGGCAGTAATTAGGGCATTCATTGTTGAGATTGTTGGTTTTATGTTCATGTCTTTAATTTCCTCATGGAGCTCCAGTGCCATCTGCCAATTTTTTGCCTGAAAATAGAAAGTAATCTTAAAAACCATAACCATTTAATGTTTTACAGATTTGACTTAAAAGGAAGTCATCTATTTTTTTGCTAATCAATTTAATTTACACATTTGACCCGAAATGAAGTCAATTCTTCTTTCAAACAAATTATGTGACCAAATGGAGTTATTTCAGATTAAATGTATTTGCATATTTAAAAGCCCCTTGTACTGTATCAACTTTCAAAAATGTATCAACTGACAAGAACAAAAACTCGAAGCCAAGAGGAAGGTCTCTACCGAAGGAAGTTACAATAGAAAGCTTCTTAAGACATGTTGCATGAGTATATCTACATTGTATTATCTGCTGCCAATGCCTCTTTAAGGAACGGACAATAATGTTAATTTTCAAAAAAATGGTTGAAACCCACTTAGACCAACTTATTATTACAGGTGAGTAGTGAGTATAATGAATTACTATACCTAGTTCAGCAAAGAAATTAAGCATGCTTAGTAATCTATTCTATTCTGCATTTATGTTGGTAACTACATTAGGGTTTCCTTACTAGTTTCATCAATAAAAGGACTTATGAGATATCAAAACAGAAAAGTCTAGTTAAAAGATTTGCAACTCAGTTTTATTTTTTCATGATCAATAATTCATTGCAAATTATAGACACAACTTTAAATGCTCTGAATTCACTTGACATGATACTTACAGAGCCAGCCTATTGTGAGTTTAATTGCTAAAACCACAGTCGCTAAAGATAACCTTTAGTTGATTTACAAGGACGGCTCAAGTTTTTAGGCTAGATAGTCAGAGACTAATGTTATGGGAGTTAAGTGGAGTAGAGCAAGCAGCTTCATTATGACAAAACAAAAAAGTTGTATATGGGTTTGGTATCACATACATTGCTACATGCCCCCATCAACGAGCTATATGATATGATTCCAACATGCATACCATCACTTTTAGCCTTCCGTAAGATTTCAAAGGCAGATTCCAGTTTATTAGAGTGTCCTGCAACATCTATAATTGCACTGATAAACATCTGCGCAAAAAAAGAAAAAAAGTAATCCATTAAGCTTTATGTTGTTCTAGTAGGTAGGCCGAAACAAAAAAGTCAACAATAAATAAAATCGCCATTTAAAGTTATTGCATATGGCCTTTGTGAAGTTGAGTGTTGTGTTGAGACCATACGAATCATCCTATATTAGAGACATTCACTACATTCAGTAAATTGTTGATAAATTAATGATCATATTAAATGCCATGACATACGTAGGTGTTCAGTTACAACCATTAATTTTACAACTAAAGCATGAAGAAATTGATTGTATTATTAAGTCCAGCCATCTGACCATTCAGATAACAGTAACCTTTAGGTAATAGACCATTCGTACCCAGAAGGCTTCTGAACAGAATAAGAACCCGTCGGACTGTCAACATGGAGAAAGAAACAATAAACTGGTACCTCATCAGGGATGACCCCTTTTTCCTTCATGTCATTGTAAACATTGCAAGCAAATTCCCAGTCACCAGTCAGGCTGCTACTATTCACAGCAATAGTGTAAAGCTCTAGAGTGCCTCTTATGTTATATTTGTTGATCATATTGTACACCTCTTGTGCCCGATCAGCCTAGGAATCATTAGATCATAAATAACTGAAAACTAAAGTAAGAAATAACAAAGATGCTTCCTCAAAGTGTATATTGATCAACATGTAGGCAACTATTTCCAGATCAAATATCATTTACCTGACCAGCATTTGCACAAGCCTGTATTAAAGCACCAACAGTAACATGGTCAGGGTCAACTGGAATGGTCTCGGCCCTCATTTCTGCTAATACATCAAATGCACGATCAACCGCTCCAGACTGACCACATGCTGAGATAAGCGCATTGAATACAACTCGGTCTGGTTTCACATTCTACTGCATGCAAAAAAGCAATCGATATGGAAAAATAAAAAGATACAAGACACAATAAGATGCTTGCATATAAAAGGAGACGATGAAAGCAAATAAAGGCTTAGAAGAAGGAATAATACATCATTTTAGAACCATACTTTAGATCTCATTATGCCATAAGCACCAAATGCCTTGGCGACCATCCCAACTTTAGCACAGCCGTCAATAAGTGCACCATATGTATGGACGTTGGGTTCCACTCCAGCATTAACCATTTCATGGAAAACCTACAACTTCAAAAATGTCAGTGAGCATACAATAACATATTTGAGAAAATTATTAACAAAACTAGATGATGATTTGCATCACCCTAAGTTGCCTAAAAATGACTTTAGACTTTTAAAGTCGTCAGTTTACATATTTAGAATTTCAATTGTGTTCTACTTTACAACACCTCAATCTAGTATCATGACTTCGCTCTATATTTTGGAGTGTATATGTATTTAGTAAATACTAATTACATAAAGGGCCAGGTCCTGGAAAACGATTGTTACAAAGCATACCATACACGGTTAACACACACAAAGTGGTAATAAGCGGTTACCGTTGTATGTAAGGGACCCGGTCTATTTTTCATAACTTACCCGCTTTATCCAACCTAAAACTACATATTTTTCCTCCTCTATAATGGAGGAGTGTTAAAGAGTATAAGATTTTATTCGGGACTTCCTCTACCACCTTAAGATTTTAGTGCGACTAGTTACTTAACATGGTATCAGAATATTTGTTATTAGTACTGGTTGTATTTGTCATTGTCAATCGTAGCGACTGGTTACTTAACAAGGAGAATATTCAGGCATGCTTAGAAGTATTTAATAAATAAGTAGAATCAAATTTTCAGTGTTACTTAACAAGGAGAATATTCAGGCATGCTTACAAGTATATAATAAATAAGTAGAATCAAATTTTCAATGTTCTTGTTATCACCCTCTCACTTTGAAGGCAATTTAGGGTCATTTACCTATTTCATTCATGAGGTGGTATGGGATTGGAATCAAGAATCGGATTAAGATGATATGGAGTCAGTGATTGATCCTCTAAGATATGAAATATTCCAAGGTTATTAGTTATATCAAATTGTTTTTAATGGAAAGAAGTGCATACATATTATTTAACTAAAGTTTGTAAATTGTAATTGTTTAAATACAGTTATCACTCTTCTATTTTTATTTTATTTTATTATACAAATCTAACTTGCTTTCCTAAAACTTGTGAGCGCTCACGCATGTGTACATAATTTGCGTGTATAAATTTGTTATACAGTTTATAAATAAATTCATATAAATTAACATGTGGTACATCAGAATGAAGTTGTTATAGCAATTGACATTTTCATTGCTGAGTAAGAATGTTATGCTAGTAGCACAAAAGGCTAGGATTCTCATATATAGTGTTTGCTATAAATATCACTAACTTGCCATGTCCTAATCATGCATGCCACTTTCCTCTCCAAATTTGACATACGCACTCCGTGAAGATACTTAATATACTTAGTATGTAATTTTAGATAGACTTTAGTGAAGATACATCACATACTTCATATGTAATTATAGAAAACCTCTACAAGTCTACAACCTTCAATTATTAGCTTTGACGATTATTTAAAGGCATTGACACTCTAGTTTTTGTTATATATACTCCTCCTTTAAGTTTATTTGATACAGCATAGATACATACAAATTCTCTAAAACAATCAACCTAAGGTTCGATTTTGTTTGCCTTGAAACTTATGTCTATTGGTTTGCCTTGCAGCCGTAGGAGGACATGTTGGCAGCTGAGCTAAGGTGATAAAGAATCGCTCCTAGATAGATGGACCCAGAAGGTAGTACTAGAATCCACTATTGACCATCTATAAACTTTCTTCAGATGGTGGTAACACTATGTTATGAGCTATATATATCAGCATTTTTATATTAATATAATAATTTTTAGGCATGCAGTGACACATGTTTACATCTGAAACAACAATTTGGTGCTATCAATACTTGAGCTGCCATTTCCATTCAAAATGAATGTGTGATAAGCTACTTTAGTGTATCTTGTGGCTCCTGTTCACGATCTCTCACAAAGTTTTTGTAGAACTTGTCACCTTATTGACTTGCAAGTAATAATTTCTGAAAAAACAAACGATCTATATTTTAGCCAACGTTAAAAATGAAGCACGCCGGTACTTATTCTTCTATCATCCCTGGTTGAGAGAAGAATGCAACCACCGAATAGACTTATTACAAGTAATATAGCTATGGGAAGGCAAATGGTCTACGTTTTAGTTAAACTTAAAATCAATGCACGCTATTTAGTCATTCTTTATTCATCCCTGGATTGTTTGTCAAACTCCTTAACTAGCCCTTAACATTTGCGATTAATAATAATGCAGATTAATGATGTGAATTGTGAAATACGTTGGCTCGATAATTAAAAATATTGAACAGGACCATGGATAATTATCCGTATATATCTACACAGAGACACGCATATACAGATAAGCAGAGGACCACACCTTAAACACTGAATCAACGATGCATATACAGAGCAGAGGATCACACCTTAAACATTGAATCAACTTTTCCACATTTCGCACAAGTTGATATAAGAGTAGTGTAAAGTTTGCAGTCAGCTTTCAGTTCAGCCTCCTGAACAAGTTGCATTACTTCAAAAGCTCCTAAACAAAATGCAGATGACTCAGAACTGAAGCTCATAATTATGTAGTAATAAATAAAAGAGATGTTGACAAAATACCCTCGAGATCTTGAGAACTTGCACAAACAGACAAAAGCATGTTAAATGTACTTAGGGTTGGATTAGGAATTAGCTTTGTAAAACGAAAAGCCTCTTTGACAGCCCTTTGTGTTCTGCAGTTACGGAAGAACCCTGCATGATATATCTGAGACCAATGTCCCCCTCCAGTCAGCAACTATGAGACTGATATCAGAATAATTGCATATTATATAACTGGTAATATACCTTATCCATATCTAGCAAATTCTGTTTTTCCATATCTTCAAGCAACTCTATGCATTCCACTAACCTGTACCCAAAACTCAATTAACTGATTTTCAAAATCATCAAGTTGACCCTAAAAGAGGGAAGTATAAATGAAATATTCGCCAGTCAGTGAAGGGCTAATTTACCAGTTACCATATCAGATATATATCATTTAATTTGGAAACCTTTACCTGCTTCAGGTTTTGTTTGGAGCCTGGGGCTAAAATAATCCAAGGTTTACAAAACATGAAAAGAGCAAGTTACCTCCCTTCTTTCAGAAGGTGCCTGTAAGCAGTGGATCTTTGAGAACGAGAACGTCTTTCATTGATGTGTTTTTCCTTTATGTACGAGGACGTGAATGAACTTCTATGACCATTTTGATTCAGCATTTCTTTCTCGTGTCTTATGCCCGAGCCTTTGCTTTCTCGAAAAGAAACTTCTGCGGAAAATCCAAGATGAGGCTTTCCTTCATGAATCCCTGAAGTATTAAGTCATTAACCACCGATAACAAGTACAGCAAAAATTATACAATTTCCATTATCATTTTAGTCATATAAGGGTGAACATGTTTATCAGATGTGAAACTATATTTCAAAGTATATTCTGCAACAAATATGTTTCTACCGAACAACCTGAAGTATGAAGAACGTCCGGTGTAGAAATTTTGGCTCCATTTATGGAATCCCTGGTTGGTGGATATACAGTTTTAGTTTTGCTAGAGGAAGCATGAGACACTGGCTTTACAGTACCAGAGTTTTCCACTGTTGGCACATCAGACTGATTAGCCAGGTAAAGTGTGTAGAGCTCTCGGCGGACAGAATCGTCGTCATTTCCAGCATATTTATCAACATGCATTTCTTCAATAATTTCATCATTTGGTTCATCAAGTTCGACCACTCCTGTACCTATCCAGTTTAAAGCAACTGTTGTAGCACTCGACTCAATTTCATGACTCGGCATGTCAACTTCCTCCACCTTTATCTCAGTATGATTGGGTAGAACAACTGCCCCATTTAGTTCAGTAACACTTTTTAAAATGGCTAACTCGGAGCCAGATTCAGTTGTCTGATCATTTCCTTTCGAATGGGTTTCTTTCTCTTCAAAGTCAAAGTGAATTGGGTATGCGCAAGATTCGGCTTGCAGAGAAGGTAGAGAGGACAAAACTGCAGTTTCAGAATGGCTTGGCAATACAAGCTCGACAATTTTAGAAGTAGCAACACTAAAACTAGGAGAAGGTGATGAGTCAGCAACGAGAGCCTTTTCATGCATCAAAGAATTTTCTGTAACTTGTGGTAACGCAATGTTCCCCTCAATTTCGTGGCTAATACGATTCAGTTCAATAACTTTATCTCTGTTCTCATCAACAAATTTATTAACTTGGTGATCTACAGATCCAGGAATCTACAGGATTAAAATAAGCATTAGAAGCCTGATTTTAAATTTTAATAGCTCTGTTTATCGGTTACTACAAAAAGTAACACTGAAACTAAGCAATTGTCCGAGAAACCAAGCAGCAAATTCAGATGAGGATAATATCTGCTTCTTGTTTTTTTTCTCTTCATTTTTAGTTCCTCAAATTTTATGTTTAGCACATACCGGTTATAATAGTACAATAATGTTTAAGACAAATTGAATGCTTTAACTAGTACAATGTTCTCATATATATCCTGAAAATTTCTAACAATAATAGAGACTCACGAAGTTGCAGTAAAATGGATAATTGTCAATGCTAAACAAGACTAATTGTAAATGCTAAACAAGACAATAAGGTACAAATTAGTATTTATATGTCGTTTGACTTTTCTGCACAAATTTCGAAGTCCTTTGACTGCTTGGTAAAAATAAGAATTTATAAAATTTGAATAAAAATATGCAACTAAAGTCTAAAACTTTAATTTACAAAAAACGAATTGAAAATTGGAGTATCATTTTAACTAAGCAGTCAAAGGACTTAGAAGTGTGTATAAAAACATAGGGAGTACAATGCAGTAGCAATAACCAAACCTCCATATTTCCAAGATAGGAACATGTTTTCGAATTTTAGAAACCGCAAACTAAATCCGCTACTCGGTTCCAAATTTAGATAACATGATCAAATTCGACAATCACATTCATTGTTAAGTTTTTTACATAATTAAAATCAACTTAACCGATAAAACTACACAATTAACACAACAAACAATAGAATTTCAATAAAAGTATATAACCTCTTTGGATTTGGTCTTGTTTCGCTGACAGTAATTAAGATAAGCAGCAGCAATGGCAGAAACAGTGACAACAGAGATAAAGAGAACAATGGATTGCGAACTTATGGAAGCTCTGACAACAAGTTTAGGAGAGTGAATGTGAAACCCTAGCTTCTTCCATTTCTTCCGGTACCGGAGATTCCCCGGAGGCCGGGAGAAGTGGCCGGAACCGAGAAACTGGCGGCGGAGAGAGCAAGGAGAAGTGAAAGGAGAAAGAGAAGTGGAAGATGAGAGAAGAGAGAGAGATTGAGATTTTGCAGAGAAAATCATTAGAAGAATGAAGTGTGTGTTTGTGTGTGTGTTTGGGGAGTGAGAGGTGTGTGTTGAAGTGAGGATAGATTGAAATGAAATGACTGGGCGGTTGGAACAATTATTTCTAGGCCTTTTATAGCCCCCCCTTCTTGCTTGTAATCCGTTTACTGCTTACGTGGCACTCTTTCACGCTTCCCAATTTTTTCACTACAATTGCCCCTTTTTAACTATATTTTATTAAGGAAATACAAACAAATCTATTGGCAAATTTTTGTTCTAGCTATAGTGCTATACCATCAAAGAACATAGAAAATATTTGTAAAAAAAATAGAGAGATTGTGTTGTTTTTATTTTATTTATTTAACTCCATTTCAAAATAATAGATATGGCCCGCAAGGGTTGAATAATTATCATTTTTGTCACAATTCATGAGAGGAGAATTTATGATTATATCTGGTGAACTAGAGCATGTCGTTTAAATGCGGTTTATCTTGGTTCACGTAGTTAGCAGGGTATTGCGTGAGTCTGTGAACGCACCCAACTGATAGCGTCTGCAGGTTCCCTATGATAAAAAAAAATAATAGATCTGTTTTGATTAAAATTATAATAATATAGCGATTTTTTAGTAAGATTTAAATCTGAGCGTTCACCGGAATCAGAATGTTGCATGTACAAGTACTGGAGTTGGGTGGAAATGCAGCCAGAGACGAGAAGAAGAACAGGATGATTCACAGGGCAGGCATTTGTTGTTGACAATCAGGAATGATGAGGAGCTGGGAAATCTGTAGCCCTGCTGCTGAATACTGATCTTGTTTTGTTGCGAAACAACACGGCTGAAACAACCGCCTGCCAAGCAAGCTCGATATTTAGTAGACATTAATCCATGGATTACATTTACAAGAGAAATTACAGGTCGTCCATGAACCAGGCTTCATTCTATAATTAGATCAACACATACATGTGTGTTGTTCATAGATATTTCACAAATAAAACCAAATCTTCTACCCCCCCCCCTTATTTCTGCATTATCCTCTTCCTTTTTCTCCATTGCCTGCAGGTACAGTTTCAAATCGTTCGATTCTTCTTTTCGTGTTTTTCAATCCCTGTTCTCGCAATCTTATCGATTCATTTCTAATGAATTTTATTCTCCTGACAGATATTGTTATGATATAACACTGTTTTGTGTGCATCGCTCCAAACATGTTGGGATATTTGCTTTCAACCGTTCTTTTGTATGTTACAGCTGGTTCCGTGCATTTTCTATTTTGAATTTTCTTAAAATTTTGTATGATTTTTAAGCGCGTGCAATTTGTTTCTTCTTCTTCATCAGGATGGCTTTCGGGTATGTTTACCCAGCATATCAATGCTACAAGGAGATGGAGAAAAATGAAATTAAAAAGGAGCAAATCTTGTTCTGGTGCCGCTATTGGTACGTTAGTAACGTTACGTTAAAGAGCAATGCAATGTACCTCGAAATGGATCCCAAAATTTATTCTCAAATGACACATGGTGTATTTTTATTCGTTCGGCTCATATGGATGCACCAGTAGTCCATTTCATTTAAGAAAAATTGACTAATAATATAATGACACCTCATCATTTGAGAACCGTTTTGGGAACGTTTTCGAGGACTCTAGCATTTTTCTATGTTAAATTGCTAGCTCTTCGAAAATATTAATATCGCTACATAGTTTTAACATACATTTCGAATTAGCTTAGACAAACTCTTGATGCTTAAAATTTTTTCAGGATTTTGGTGGCTGTTCTAGTAGTTGTTGAGAGCTTTTCGGATGTGATTATATCATGGTAAGAATATTCACCGCAAAATTTAAATGTTTCAGATTGTTGCAATCACAAATCTAATAGTGTCGGTGTTTTGTGTGTCTTTTGAAGGTTACCTTTATATGGTGAATCTAAGCTTGCGTTTGTTATCTACCTTTGGCATCCCAAAACACAAGTGAGTATAATCTAATACATATGCAGCAGCTTAGAGTTCATTTCAAAAATTTACTACTTTTGTTAGCAAACTTAGTGTCGCTACAAGAAACATGGTCTTTCGTTTTTCAGGGAGCAAATTACGTGTACAGTGTCATGCTTCGACCTATTGTAATGCAACACGAGAAGGAAATCGACAAAAGGATAATGGAATTTTGGTATAAAGGTAAAGACATTGCAATTCAGTTTATGCAAACCGGTTTCTACTACGGCCAAACGAGGATTTTCGAGATCA
Source organism: Apium graveolens (assembly GCF_009905375.1). Classification (NCBI taxonomy): domain Eukaryota; kingdom Viridiplantae; phylum Streptophyta; class Magnoliopsida; order Apiales; family Apiaceae; genus Apium; species Apium graveolens. Next base: position 28,836 of record NW_027418706.1, read on the forward strand.
TACATTATCTTTCAACTCAAGCTGCAGCAGGGGCACCAGCGCCACCAGCATCAGCAGACAAAGGAAAAGAAAAAGAATCGCCAAAGGCGAAGTAGATTAGTTGATTAGGGGGCTGATTAAAACAATTCTTACATAACTTTGTTCATTGGTTTTGTGCATTTTGTGGTTAATTTCAGGCAGCACGATCAAGTGTTGACTTGAATGTGGATGTTAGTTTCTATTGACGTGTTATAAGCATGGTTATAAAAATCGGCCTATTTTTCTCGCCGATAAATCACTAAAAAATCGGTAAAGAATAATAGTCCGATTTGACCGATCCCCAACAAATCTCAAATCGGTACCTCAACGGAATAGTTCCGATTTCCGAAATCTGTAACCATGATTACAAGTCAAATAATCTAAATATATTATGGTTCCTCCCATATTTGAGATTATAGAACATTGTGTTGACACATTATACTTTTGTTGGTCGAATTAGCTTTAATAGATCCCATTAAATTCCATTTAGTGAACTAAGATTTGGGAAGGGCTTGTACTGTAAAGCGCCCATTGAATTCCATATTCCCATTTTCAGATTTTCGGTCCTTACAACATGCACTGATTCTAAATGGACAGAGATCCTGTTAGGAAGAACAGAAGAGAGCCTAACTAAAGGAGGGTAACTCCATATATAAGTAAACTTTCTGACCTTACATCCTCAACTAAACTACTCCTGATGGAAGGCGCAAGACAAGTTGTCCTCCGAAAACACTGCAAGAAGAAGAGAAAGCATTAAAAAGGGAAAGGATTAACGACAGCAAAATGTACTCATAGTAGTAAACGATGTCTGAGATACAAACTTAACAAATTTACACCTTTTAACATAGTAGTAACAAAAGTCTGCTAGTATAAAGGTTTGAACAACTTCTGCAATAAGAACCATAGAAGGCCAGAGTCCATATCCTAGAGCAACAAGAAGATGGCCACGAGTGTCCAAAACCTGTAAGATACAAAAATCTATTTTCAATCCTCAAAACTTTTGATAGCTCGTAAACGAGCGCAATTTTAAAGCAAATTTAGCTAGTGGAAACAATATACTCCTAACTACAGGAAACTATATACTCCAAGCTACAGGGAAGTTGTGTCAACACTATCAATGGGACAATATATTTCAGTCGGCTTACATAGACATTTACCTAAAGTTGTGAAGATGATATCGTAGATGCTAAATGCAGTAATATTACAATGGCTATATGTCTATAACCTACCACATACTTAAGATACATCAATCATTCAACAAAAGACCAACTCCTGTTAATGTTATACAAAATGTCAGCTTATACTGGAAAACTCATGCTGCCTTAAATTATTATTATAAAATGCATGCAAGGTATAGGCCGTGTATAATGCTGCAATAAAAAAACCTTTCCACATCTCAAAGTAGATAGCACTTATCTAGCTTACCCTACAAATATCATCTATACACAAGTTTGGAATCAGACCTGGAGAACCCAATGAGCACAGCTCAAGAACCTTGCAACCCCCAAAGCAAATACATAATGAGCTGTAAATGGTTCAACAATCTGAAACCAGAATGAAATGAAAATTACACAAGAAGTTGCCAAGGGGAACAAACTTATCATTAGCATTCTGATTTATTACCTTAGTATTCTGCATGACCCGCAGTTGAGGTAGCACTGAAACGGACTCCAAATATACACAAAATCCCCAGGATACTCTGTTAAGGAAGTTGTGTGACGTCGAAGGATGAACTAAAATAGCTAATACTGCACAAGGAATGACCTACAAGGGACAAATCGGGTTACTCAGATATATAAACATCACAACAATAAAAGAAAGTCGAAGCAACCAAGTGTGTTGGCGTGAGCAATCGTGCTTTGTGCATGTCTGCATTTTTCTGAGTATAATGATTAATGACACAGAATAATATGGTCTAACTGTTTAAGAGAACAAAGCACCACAATACTTTGGAAGGGACATCCTGTTTGTCTTCAAAATGAAGGATAATATGCACGGAAAGGAGTTAAACATATGAATGAGAATATTTAAGGAAACAGAGTTAAGATTACTTGTTTAGGTTTCTAGTATATTTGAATTCGTATATTATAGGAAAAGGCAGTGTTCGTGCAAATTCTTAGGCCAGTTCTTTCAGGTCACTGGGATCATTTTACACCATTCTCTCGAATGCTTCACTTGTAGTTCTTCAGTAAAGTTTACCTGCAAAACAGGCATTCTTGCTACCTAAGTGCTTTGTGATTTTTGGGTATCTACATTGCTTGACCATCAGTACCCCTTCCAGGCTTCAGTAATATTACTTTTAGACAAAAAAATTAGTAAATGAACGGCTGAAGTCTATAGTTATTATCCTGAAACTTTAGAAAGAAAAAAAATTACAATGGGGCTCACTAGTCCTGTCATATAAGTCTAAAAAGCGTGCATCTAAATTAGAACTCACCACATGATATATCGTGAAGTTGTCTTTCTCCTCCATATAGCTTGACCTCAGTTTATAGCGAATCATATATATGACCCACAGAGTTGTAGCAAGTGTTGCTGAATCAAGCACAGTATGAATGTCATATTCCATTACAAAACTACAGTACAGTCTGACAGCCAAAAACAAAGCTGTCAATTCCTGGGATTTGAGTGAAAGTCCTGCAGTGATATAAAGCATAGATAAGTTACAGATAGCGGATCATAATCAAGGAAGATTAATAAATAAAAAAAATTGAACACTATTTTGCAGATTACACAGTTTTTTTGTATATGAGGAGTGTTATTTATTGTGACAAGACAATGTAATACAGATAAGAGATGCTCTGTTTATTGACTAACATACTAGAGTAGCGGATTAATCTATGTGGGCAAGTAGTATGCTACCTAACAAGTATAATAATTCAGAAAATTGATCCAGACAATTAAGGCAAAAATCTTTATCATGAGGGTTCAATCATCAATACCCAACATAATGATTTAATACAACGTACTAGTCTACTAGATAACAGAATCAGTATAAGAACTTCACCATTTTTCAAAACAACCAGAAGAGATCATATGTAGGTAATATTCCCAACAGAAAGGAGTTGAAAACACCAATTATCTCAAACTTCCTTTTTCATTAGATAGTTTCTCCAACATTATTAACCAAGATCCAGTCTTTCAGTTTTTCGTTATTTTATGTGCAATGAATCACGATAGAGTAAGATCCTACTTAATACATTAACTGACTAAAGCATATATTTGAGGATTCGTTGATAGCCTAGTGGCAAACCTCCCCCTTTCCACGGACAAAGTTAATGGATTCAAATCTTAACTTCCTCTCATATGTGTATAAAAAATTTAATGCATTTCAAAATATGGGTAACATAATCCACAAAAATCATGTAAATATGAACATAGGTCGTGGGTTTAAGGTTTTAATATGTTTTCCTTTTACACAGTAACTTCCATTTCATCTCCCACAAAATAATGTTAGCAAAAAAACTCTTGTAAGCTTATCAAAGTCCCACAAATCCTACTCCGTAGGAACACGTAACAGGATCTTACTACCAGATAACAAAAACCAAGGTCTCGGAACGAGCCTTGAATTTTTATCAGCAAGTGCTATGGATTAATTGCATAATTGCATATTTTTTCTACTAAAAGACCCTAATGAACAAAATCAACCTCATAAGTACAAATATTTATTCAAGTGCATTTCTTTATCAATTAAAAACCCCATGTTAACAAAACAAACTAAAACACATATATCAATTAATTGAAGTAAATGGAGGTGTGTGCGTGTGTGTGTTGCAACCCGGAGAGAGAGAGAGAGAGAGAGAGAAGAGCAGGTACCAGCACAAGTTTTTTCTTTGATGAGTTTATAAATAAGAAGAGAGATACCGACAGCATGAACAGATTCAGCAGCAACAAAAAGATTGTCATGATCATGAACAATTGCTCTAAGCAACACAATAGCAGCCATACCGGCGACAACAGCAAGAAAAGCTTTCACCTTTGGAGGTTGTCGTTTAAGCCATGTTGTAATCATATAGATCGGCCTCTTAGGTGCCCTCATCTTAATTGCTTCTGGGTTGCCTCTATTTTCCAAAATCTTGATCTGGGTTCAACACAAATTTGTGATTATGTATGTAAAAATGGGGGCTTTGAAAATTACACTCCCTCCCTGTGTAGAAGAGGACGAGGAGTGAGTGCTTCTATTTTGTTATTTTCTGCTTTTTTTCACCTCCTTAATTCTGGTAGTTTCCAGTTTATTCAATTTTAGTACTTGCAATTATCGTAAAACTTAAAATATTAGAAATGTTATGGAAAATCAAAATACATGTAAAAAAATTCGAGTTTTAACATGCGAGTTATAATCGACCGGTTTTTAAGTCGAATTCTTGTCATGGTAATAGTTCGGCTCGAACTCGTTAGTTTAACATACACATTTTTATATTAGAATTCGAGAGTTTAAAAAATTAACCTAAAACAAGTTTGTATCCTTATTGAGCCGAACTCGAGTTTTTTCGTGGCTGGTTTCGTCTGCGAATTAAAAAATCCTAGTTCCACATGTATCATCAATATACAGTCTAGCTGGATCACGGAAAGTGTGATATATAGAATAAAATTGATTATTTTAAATAGTAGTTGGTATAATTTATGGTTTAAGATGGGAAAAAGGTTAAATATTAGATCATTGGTCGATGTTAGCTAATGGGTCTGTGACTTTGAACTTCATTATAAATTATAAATTAGACAGGTTTAAAATATCACTTGTTGTTGAAGCCCAATTCTAATATATTGTCATTTCTAGGTCCCGAGTTTAAAAAATAAAGAGAAGCAAGTATAGGGTAAATAAAATAATTTCACTTATAAGTAGTAATTAATGTAAATTTAAGAAAGTTTCGCTACAAAATTTTTATACCAAGAATGGATATCACTTAATTCCTTCAGGAGCAAGGCCTTACAATTTAGTTTACATCTGTTATACTAAACATCAACTAACAATTAATTCAAAATTTCCACAAGACATAGCAAATAAGCAGGCAAAAATTCATTTCTGGAGGGTGACGGGAAAATTTGTATGCTTGTAGACAAGTCATAAACTGCAGAGTACTGCAAAATCAAATAATTCAAACCACAAAGATCTAAGTTTTACTATTGAAAATCCTCTTCTGCCATGATATAGAAGAACATTTCATCGCGGGCTTTCTTCCCAAATCTAAAGTTACATATTCCAGAATCCTACTCTTTTGTTTCCCAGAGTCATGCTCCTCAAACCTTGCTTGAAGAATCCTAGAGGCTAAAAAGAATTTGCTACGAAGAGAAAGACATGAGATCAGAAAGTCCATGAAGCAGGATGAGAGACATGAGATCAGAAAGTCCATGAAGCAGATCTTCTCAGTGGTGGCCTCATCTGTTTGTCTTCCTCTAGAGCTATCATACCCAAATGAGAAGGATCTTCCAACATCATCCTTGATACCAAGTAACCAGCAATGGACCAGGTCTGTTGCTTGCGTGCTTGTTTTCCAATATATCGGCCAACCTTCCCATCATAATATTCTGGCCAGTTGTCTCTGCACAGCCTGAGCTCAATGAGTTCAATAGCACGTTTTGCAATATGAGGACGACCAGTCTTGATACATGCAGCTGTTAGGAGCCATAAAAGCACTGCAGCCACAACAATTGAGTACATGAACATGGACAAGGCATTTCTTTGGTACTAGCATGTTCATAAAAAGCAATGTGACTACTTGACAAATGTCATTAATCAGGATTCAAGAATATACAACTGTTACTATTCTACAAAGGGAATCGGATTCTTTTTTTATGACTGTAGTATGAAAGCACATGGTAGTCTAAATTCTTTGGTCAGAGGTTATAAATTCCAGTAGTTCAGAAAAAAAACAGATGTGATCAACACGGTTTCTAGTTCGGATTACCAGTATTGAGCAAAAATAATCAGCTCCCTGGCCCCTATCCAGGAAAAAAATGATTTGCAAATTGAAGCCTTCTAAAAAGTGAATAACTAAAATCCTAATAAATACTAGCAATAGAACTATATACCTGGCCAAGAACCGCCATTGTGATAACTCCATCTCGTATTCTTTGGGTCACATCCTGTTACAATCCTCCACTCATGACTTTCTATGGCAGGATAACAAACCTTCAAAGGCATTTCTCCAACCAACTCCTCCCAGCGTGATTCTATGAGATCCATGATTGCGTTTGACTGTTCAGGAGTTGCCAAGGAAGCTAAAATTGCAACACAATTGCCCAAGCAAAACCAACGGAAATCCATTTTGGAAGGACCAACATTTCCAATGAAGTAACCGCCATGGGTTGGCATAAAATCAAAGATCCATTCTGGAAGAGAATCTGGAATCACATTGAACTTGTTGACTGCAGTATGTGAATATTCTTCTGTTTTATACCTATAGATATCGTTCAGCTGCTTGAAATCCAACCAAAAGTAATTTCTCATGTGATAGCTCAGCGCATGAAGACGCTTAACTATTCGTTCTACAAACTCCTTCCCCTCGGCATCTTGCTTCAGTAAAATCAGAGCACATCTCAAGGCCAGAAAGAAAAGTGCCTGTATTTCAATTGGGTAACCATATACACCCTGCAGTATGCATAATGTAAAGGATTAAAGGTAGAGAATCAAGAATATCCTGAAGATAGGCATTATAATCTTGAGTTGTAAACTGCCAATTGAGCTAGCTTGTAGAGCTTATATGAATATTAACTACAAAAGATATATCACACTGGGTGGGGTAATCATTAGAAGAGCCTCGAAAAGGTTGCAGTGGGGATTTTAAGTGCTATCAGTGGTTTTGTGGTACTTTTTTTGTCAGGCGGTTTTGTGGTAGTTAGTTTTGAAACAAGTAGTTTCCATTGTTTATTTATTCAAGTCATGCATGTAAACTTCTGTTTACATGTCACTCAAAGAAATATAAATTTTGGCATTTTCTATTAGTCTTGACTGGGACCTAACATGGGAACAGAGAATGCTGCAACAACATTAGAAACATATGTACAATTTTATGTGCAGAAGCATATTAAAAGCACAGAAAAAACATTATAAACAAGTAAAGACATTTCCAAAAAGAAGAGCTAATTGATGTGTTACTGCAGAGCCAGGAGGAAGGAGCATAACATTGCAAGTAAAACTCGAACTGGAATCTAATTTCTTCAAAGAAAATTACTATATCAATATAAAATGATGCAATCGCAGATTGCAAGATAGTTAAAAGTTATACATTACCCAGGGTCTGTAGCAACTGAAAAACATGCAAATATATGTTGTCATTATATTAACTGATTGTGGCTGTGCAGGAATACAATGTAAACTCTGAGTTGTTTCTATAGAACTAACTGATTGTTGCTGAAACATATATACAGTGTTACGCTGGCCAACATATAGGAGTATTAAAAACTTACCATTCTCCTATCAATCATACAGCATCCATCCGCACAGAGAAGAGTTGGGAATGTGTCAAACCCCTCTGAAAGGCATAAACTTAGTATCAAGCGCATACCCTTCTGGCACTCAGGCTTATCAGCCAAGGAAGTATCTCCTGTGGACTTTGTGTATGCTCGGAGTAATATAATCCACCAAAATCCAGAATCAACAGGTGCTACTCTTCCAATTGCACTCTCACCAAAATCAGCGATTAAAGTCTCAGTGTTCTTGACAGGATCATGCATTACTTTAAAACTAGCGGGCATTACACCCTCCCCAAGCTGGAAACGATCAATCTTTTTCTCCCATGACTGGAGGCGAAGAGTCTTCAGAAGGAAATTCTTGACAATCTCAGGCTCCCCATTCATTAAAAATGCTAATGCACTTGGGACAAAGTCTCTGACGAAAACCTAAAAAGAAAATGAAGAAAAAATTTGAAGACTTCTTTCCACCAAGTACATGAGTAACAGAGTATTACAAAAAAAGGGGGTAGGGAATCATAATACAAGTCATCTATTCATCTATTTACAACAAATGGCAACAGATGTAAAATTCCAAGGGGTAGGTCCGTAGGGAAAGGGAGAGTGAACAAAATCTCTTTAGATCTACATTGTTAAATCAGCCTGTGTAGTTGTGATATTAGCCGGAATATAATTAACAAATTTTAGGTCTGCATCTACTGAAGGAACTTTAAGAAAGCATTGATTAACTACGTACAATTACACTTAGTAAACAGTTTGATCACTACTTCATTTAGCAAATTAAATATCAGGAAACAATATGCAAAAAATAGAATTATAAGACTTGTAACTTGACAAATATAATCGAAAAAGGCAATTACATAAGAGTTAAAGACAAAGTTAGTGGGCTTGATAAAAGAGAAAGAATGAGCACATCACCTGATCATAGTTGACTTTCTCTTCAGAACTATCCAGTGCTGCAATAGTCCCAACTGGTTTTCCCCGAAAGTAGACCATTGTACGCCTCAATGCATCCCAAGCCTCTGTCATCATCGGATACCCCTCATGCCCAAACTGTGACCTAGGAGTATCAAAGCCCGACCTTAGTGCAGGAGAAAATGGTAAGCTCTCGAAGTGGTCAATTCTAGAAATGTTGTCTGCTCTGGATGACATAGGAGGTGAAAAGCAAGGCAAGTCAAGCGATCTCTCATCAAATGATCGTTGCCTATCCCTGTCCATATTTAAATTCCTTGGCCTGTCAGGAAGCCTTGAGAAATCATACGCATCATTCTCAGACACACTGCATGATGCGTCTACACTTTTTACACACTCGGTTGGATTCTCATCAACTGAATGAGAAGACATTTGATGATTCTCAATCAGCAAAATCAGAGTATATTAACAAGAAACCAAACGCTCCAAAATCTGCACATATTAATCCAAAATTTGAGTAAAAATAATCATACATCTTTTAATGTAATTTATACACGAATGTAACAAAGTACGAACTACTAAATATCAAACATGTTGCAAGCATTAGAACTGAATCCAAAACAAACAAAAAAGTCCCATACACACACAAACCCTTTGATCTAACAATGATATAATTCCAAGATCGTAAATACAGAGGCCATGTAACCAGTAGAAGCCCACTATGTAAAACTTTGGCACTAACAAAACTAATTATCATGCATACACAATGGTAACCAAATAGTGCTAATATCTCACATCAAACATGTTGCAAGAATCGGTACTACTAAATCTTGAAATTATAACACAAACAGAGAGGGAGAGGGAGAGAGGGGGGAGAGAGAGAGAGAGGGAGGGGGAGAGAGAGAGAGAGCGAGAGAGCGAGAGAGAAGGGGGGAGAGAGAGAGAGAGGGGGGGGAGGGAGGGGGAGAGGGAGAGAGAGAAGGGGAGAGAGAGAGAGAGAGAGAGGGAGAGAGCGAGAGAGAGAGAGAGAGAAGGGGGGAGAGAGAGAGAGAAGGAGAGAGAGAGAGAGGGAGAGAGAGAGAGAGAGAGAAGGAGAGAGAGAGGGGGAGAGAGAGAGGGGGAGAGAGAGAGAGAGAGAGAGAGAGAGAGAGAAGGAGAGAGCGAGGGAGAGAGAGAGAGAGAGAGAGAGAGAGAGAGAGAGAGAGAGAGAGAGAGATTCTTGAATAGAACAATGTGAATAATCATGAAATTTAACAGAAGATAGTAGACAAACAATCATATAAGCATCTACAACCCTTACTGCAAACATACACAAATCACTAACAAAACTGACTAAACTCCGATTTTCATAGTCTCTAAAACTAAAATTCCTGCAACAACCCTTAAAAACATGAAAAACCTAACAGATGACAGAAAAGAAATGAAAAGAAAATGCAGAATAATGATAATAAGAGAGCGAGTCATACATACTTACTCAAAGAGAAGAGAAGAGAAGCCGCTGACAGATAAAATGGATGAGTACGAGAGAAAGAGAGAGAGGAGAGAGATCACGGCCAGCTTGTGAAGTTGTACAAGAAGAGTGAGGAGGTTGTTGTATGTATGTATGTATATGGTAGCCAGCTGGAGGGTCTCGGCCTAATAACACACCTACACGACACATATATAATACATACAGATGTACTTGTACTTGTACCTATTCTAATCTTCTGATATGCATCAGCCCCCGACCTTCGTTGATTACCGGTTACGGATCGGGTTTGTGTCGGGTTATAAGTTGAATTTTAGATTCGATACTAATTCAATTCGAAAAAATATAAATCTGCAAAATTTTGATAATAATCCGATATGTTTATTATGCGAGTCACCCAATTTCATCCTCTAATTTATTTATTCGCCACATTATTTTATCTATTAATAATATAGTTATTCAAATTATTTATTAAATTTAATTCAATATTTTTATCAAACCATTATACTTGATTATTTTTTTAATTTGTGTAGTGTAATGAACAAAAATTTTTTTATTTAAAAAGACTATTTTTAGGTTACAAAATTATTCATGATATATTAATTAATTAAAATAATCAGACCAATTTTTAGAACACCGCAAAACTTTAAAAACGCAATTATGACTGAATAGGTACGAGTACGGGGGGTTGTTGTTAGGTGGTAAACGAGGTGGGGGTGTATGGGGATGTGTGCAGCACAATGGTTGGCTCTGTGTTGTCTTGGAACTTGTCACATTTTAAATTCTATTACAAATTGTTGTTTAGCGACGCAGATTACTCCAATATTGCTACCAAAATCAGAAAGCATATCATTGTGGTTGATCAGGTGTAGTGTAATAGTATAACTCATGCTATACATATCAAATCATACCGTTTTATCAGCCGTGTTGCTCGTTCAGCTGGCCTGACTATAACTTGTGCCTAAGAGCATGTCAGCGGCGGGGTCACTTTCCCCTTCTCATACTTACACATTTTTATCACCTCACACTCAAATGGTTTTATAAAAAAAGTGACCCCCATTTATATAATGCTAAAATCCCACTTCCCATATTTGTAGCACCCATTATATTATTATTATAATATATATTTAATATAATAAATTTATTAGTATATACTTTTTTTTTTAATTTTATATCAATATAATTTTTCTTACTTCATTATTTACGCAGTAGATTGAATTCAATCTATTGCCTCAGTAATATTAAGTTGCATTATTTACACAGTAGATTGAATTCAATCTAATGTATTGTTGGCACTAGGATTCAAAATATGTTCAAAATATAGTTTAAAAAATCAATAAAGCTAAATTTGAGGAGGTTATTGGAGTGAGAAGACAAATTTTTATCTTAAGTTACAAGGAGTCTATTTAATAATGTTATTAAAACACATGTCTTGTAAATTATTTGGATTCATCTTTTATTAGGAAAAATAAAATTTTTAAAAAATGTGGAGATGATAAATAAGGTATGAGAATTGAGTATTTATAAAAAAAAACAGAAAAGAGACTATGTATGCAAGTGGTGTGGGTCAATACAGAGTAAAAAAAGGTAATCAAACGGCACAGTTCCACAAAACAAAATGGGACATTTCCACCAAACAGAGACCGCCCATTTCAGTTTAACACTGTGCAGTGCAAAGAGAGTCCCACTTTATATTTATTTTCCATTTTGAGTGGCCCGAGGAAAGAGGTGGAACTTCATTGTCCGTGCTCTAAGGCCCCCAAAATATAAAGGTCCCGCATTATTTTAAAAGATTTGGTTGAAAACTTGATTATGTAAATTTGATTGATATTTTTTATCAAAAAATGCAAATACATGTTATATTTAAGTAAGATAATAATATTAATTTGCATAGTGTGTGGTTGTTTCTGATATTAATGCATTTATAATTTTCTATAAATAAATTGCACTTTATTTTTTTAATTTACAAGGACCTCATTATTTGAGTTTGTTAGGCCCTCAATTCTCAGGGCCGGCCCTGTTCAGCTGAGCAAAAATTACACGATCCATTTGCTTTGTTAGTAGGAAGCAAGCGTTTTGATGGTTGTAAAAGGACACGTCCAGAACATGGTTTCTGCTATGTTCAAGTTCAACATACTTCTGCATTAAAATTCTTTACATTTAAGAGCGATGTTTCAATACGCATGCGTGTCGAGCAGTGAAAAAGAAATGTAAAGAAATGAGGGGGACGGAGATAGTAATCCTTGTAGTGTTGAGCCTGAGGCCACTCCTGATTCAGGATCGATATTTCTCATGAAAGTGCTGACCCTAGTTCTTGGGAAGAAACATGCCCTGTTTCAAGCGGATAGATTGGCTGCCATGTTTCACAGTATTGTCTGTCTGCGCATATCTGGAGGACCTATTATGCTGCATGCTGCCAACTCCTTTGTGCTGTTCTTTAGCGGTGTCTGTCGATACACATGGTTTCTTGTTAGGAATTCTACATCTTTATATTTTAGCCCTACATTGAACTCTTTTGCTACACAGATATAGTGAGAGTCGGCGTTGCAATGCTTTACTTGAAGATGCAGTACTTCTACTTTGTTGCTAGGAGATGGTAGTTGTCGATCCAGCTACTATTTGTTTTTGTCATGTTCAATATATTTCAGTCTTGTGCCAAATCTATCCATAATCTAGGTAATTTTAGCCTCCTTGTCCATCAACTACTGTTATGCTTCTAAATTTATGTGTGGTTTATATTTTGTATTTGAAAACTAACACAATGCATTTGTAACAAAGTAGTTATATGATAATTGATGTGATGAGAAAATAATACATAGTATGTGAACCTAATATAATCATGGCTTAATTATAACTTAAACCCAAAGTATGATCTAATATACACATACACCCTTAAAGAAAAAAGTCATACACATTAACCCCTAATGTATCAAATGTATACATCATGACCCTTACTTCAGCCAAAGTTTTGAATTCTGAAATGTCATATTTTCTGGACGGGGGTAGAAAATTGTTTTTTCTCTCCAAAGTCTTAAGTATATTTCTCGTCCAACACATTAACCTCTCTCCTATATTACATGATATGTATTTTTCTAATTTATTTCCCGTGATAACCCTCACACGAGACCGATCATTTAATGATTTAAGAGTGTTTGTTGGATTAAGGGTCAAGCTATACACATTCGATACATAAGGGTAGATGTGTATAACTTTTATCTTCAAGGATTCATGTGAACACATCATCATACTTTTAAGAAGGTTCAAGTTGTAATTAAGCCTATAATCATCTTTCAAACTTTAGAAGTCACTCCAAATTACTACTTTGTAGTGTGCCCAGTTTTGTTTCTTGCTTGTTATTTCTGTGGGTCATGGAGGTAGATAAACAATTGAGATACACAATAATGTGCAAGCCTAGTAGGACAGCTTGCTAGTCATTACATTTAACATTCTTTATATTTCAAGAAAACTTCAACTGTACTTTAACCAAATTACCAAACCCCATTTCAATATTAACAAATTATTCCCTCCGTTTTAAATTATTAGTCGAAAAAAAAGAGTAATCTGGACTAGTAATTTGAGACGGAGTGATCCAACAGTCTATAATCACCCAACACACTCATAGCATGCTTCTACTATAAGATCACAACACTCCTAACAACTCCTTTAAACTTTGTCCAACTTATCAAGAAGATCAGAAGCAATCATGTCTCACAAAAGAAGCAGAGCTTCACAAGCAATACAAGTGTTTTCACTTAATCCTATGCCATATCCAGTTCTTTTAATCTTAGCTGTGCTATTTATCTTTCTTGGTATTCAATGGTTTGTTTCATATGAGTCTATGGTTGAAAGTGCTGAAGAAACCATGGGATGGTTACTGATTGCCACCCCTGTAGTTCTGGTATTTGCTGTCAAATGGTTATCATCTATTGACAATCCTGAGAGCTTTTTCGGGTGGGATCAGCGTAGATGCAGGAGGAACTACGCTGATCCTTCGTCTGATGGAAGCTCGCCATGGGGCGTGGCTGCGATGATCGTGTTGGTGCTTCTGCTGTTGCAGTATCAGTCTAGTTTTCTTGAAACTTGGTTTGTTTGATACTTGCTTTATTTTAGGTAAACTTGTATAGTTTAGTACCTAAGAAGGTTAAGTTTTGTGACTCCTTTTGTTTGTAGTGGAATTCACCTGCTTTTATTTAAAAAAATGAAATATATGATGACAGATCAAAACAAGTTATGTTAAGGATTCCAGCTAATTTAGACTGATCTTTCAGGCAATTACGAGATGTTATTTGCGATGCGTATTAAGTATTCAGTTCATCTAAAACCTTAGGTGTTAAGGTCGTCTTACATTATTCAAGATTGCAAACCGACAAAGAAAATTCTCAGATTGTCAATATAAATAACTCTCTGATATTCTGCAAGAATCTATGCCAGGAAACATGAAGATGGTTTGAATTGTAGTTTAATCTTAGCAATGTGGTGGGTCATATTCATATAGTACTACTTATAAGCCCACTGTTTGAAGAGATGGGCTTATATTAATTGGAGAAGTCTTCTGTACCTAACTATCACTTTTAAGGGTCCATTGAAGTGGACCATTTTCTGATAGAAAATATAGAGTTCATAGGTTCTCCATTCAAGTGATTGAAGCTGAGGTGTTATAAAATTAAATTAGGAAAATATTATTTTCATAGCATTTGTGTTGCATATTCCTCTGCATTTACAATTTCTAGCATATACTAAATTACTAATATCAACTACTACAAATAGCACTTAAAATTAAAAAATTGATCTGGAAATAACAATTTCAGTTTCCTAAGACTGCTCGTAAATCGCTCGAGTTCGATTTAATTTGAGTTTATTTTAACAAACTCGAGTGCAAACAAGAAATCGAATTCGATTGGTTCAGCACAGCTCATACGGTTAAGAAGTTCAAGTTCGGCTCGGTTGTAAATGGTTGTAAATGGTTCGGCTTGGTACTTGCATCAAACAAGTGTTCAAAATAATAAATTCTAACAAAATTTTTACTAACCTGTTGCTTTAAGTCATGCCAAACAGTGGCTTTTATTAATGTCTTTGCAGGATCGTACAGTTAATTAGTTGTGTGTTTTTAATTTTTTGGTAGCCTTGTACAAGCAGCAGAGCTTCTTATAACTTGGCAATTTCGCAGACAAGGTCACAACATTGCTTTTCATTCACTTCATTTTCATTCTACACTTAAAGCTCAGCTAGTAATTCACCGCTTTGTTACAAGAAGTTCAAAAATCTGGCAAAATGGTTAAGAAGAATACCAAAATTGATGTCCGAGAAGTTCATCTGAAGTTGCTTGATGATCTTGTTGGTGTAAATTCTCTGTTGACGATAGCGGTGTTTGTGGGCTTATCCATGGCTACGCCAGGCATAAAAAGCCTTGATTCGAGAGAGGAGTGTCATGCTGGTCCAGGAGAAGCAAAAATGCTGATTTTGTATGAAGTTATAGCGTTTTCTTGCTTCCTGTTGTCGAGCATTGTTGCCAAGGTACTTAAGCTTCATCTTTACCTCGACGGGGTAGGTTATGTCTTCACAAACCCGAGTTTTGATTTGAAAGAGTTGATGTTGGCATTATCAGCATGCGCATCAGTTGCTGGGATAGTTTCGTTGTCTCTCTCGATTGTCAACATAATTCAAGTTAGAATCGGATTGCTGTCGTGTGGGTGTAGCGAATCAAGGGTTGCAGTGTTGTGCCTTGGTATAATTGTTGGTTTTGCTCTGGCTATCTATGTTGTATCAATGGGTATAGCCATTTTTGCTTCCTTCAAAAGTGATGCAATGTCCCATACTGAGGAGCCGAGTACTGAAGTTGGAGCATGACCGGACTGAAGATCTGGTTATGAGTTATCATAGTTCATCTGGGTTCAAGCATGATTTGTATGTACTGATAATAAAGTTGGCTAATGTAAGCTCAAGGCATCTTCAGCTATTCTTCCCATATGGGTTGCAAAAGAGTTTTCCATTTCAAAAATGTTTAGTAGGCAAAACATTGATCTTCCACTGAAAATGATGCTAGAACACATAAGAATAATCAGAAAAACTGGCACCAAACATGAAATTTATCTTTCTGGCACAGAATTTTCATTCTTCTGGAGAAGTGAACAAACAGCCACAACTACACATTAAACTTCAATTTATTCTATTTCATGAACGCTCGTATTGCAGTACGAGGTTATCATTTGGCAGGGGAGAAGGAAAAAATTATCAAAATCCTATCAAACTAGTTTGTTCTGCCAGTTTGATGCATGATGGCCTTCTAACCAAATTATTTCCTTGGTGTCGAACCACCTTAAAGATCAAGCAACCACCTGCTTTGATGTTACGGAATTGATAATTGTTGCGAATTCAGGGCCCTGCACAGTGAAAACTGTTAGATTAGTCTTGCATACTAATGGAAAATAGATTCTCCATTTGTTAACATCCACATAATAGGGAACTTGAATTTCGATTTTCATCATGTTTAATGCACCAATTTCAAAATATGTACGACAATATTCTATATAAAATAGGGTGAATACCATGACTGGTAATTCACTGTACAAGATAACATACTTGCAATTTGAAACATGTGATGATTTTGAATAAGGGCGATCTCTAGATCGAGATATTAGAAAATTTTCTGTTTCGTTTTTTCTTTTCCAAACATATATGTAGTATATGCAGCATTGGGATTTTATTCTTGTCAAAAGAATACTGAGTGATGACACACTACTTGTATAGTTATTTGACAATGAATGGTACCTTCAACGAAGCACCACCTACAAGAAATCCATCGATATCTTCCTCTTTGGCCAGTTCGGCACAGTTTCCCCCATTTACAGATCCTAGGAAAAAATTAGCATTTTAATTTGAATATGAAAGAGGCATAATATTTACAGAATTTCTCAGATTTTGGAACATTTATGAGCTCAAATGTTATAAAGAAAAGCACATACAACTTTTAAAACACACCTCCATATATTATTCGTGTCTTAGAAGCAACCTCTGCTGAAACATTCTTACTGAGCCAATCACGAACAACTTTATGTACTTCCTGAGCTTGCTGTGGTGAGGCAACTTTACCGGTTCCAATTGCCCATACAGGTTCATACGCAACGACAACATTATCCCAACTAGGAACAGCATCTGCACATCATTGACGTAAAACACGGTGAGTATTTTATACATATATACAGCGGGAGAAACTGGACAAAATTGAATAAAAAGTAAAGCCTCCTGGCCTCCTGGGTACAAATAATGGTGAGTGATTTTAGCAGACCAAGCTTAAACTATCTATAATATAAACAATGAGAAACACACATTAGTAAATAAATCTTGCCTGCAAAGGCTTTCATTTGCCTAAAGCAAACATCAAATGTCTTTCCTTCTTCTCTCTCTTGTAACAATTCACCAATACAAGCAATCACACCAACATCCTGACTCAAGGCATATGCAGCCTTCTTTCCTATAAACTGAAAGAGGTAGTGCTTAGTCATCTTATAAATATACGGCCAGATACGTTAGGTCGTTGAGAAATTGCAAAAATAGGTCATACTTTTAAATGAAATCCAAAGGTACTAGCAAATGCTTACTTGATCATCTTCACCAATCACATGTCTTCGCTCAGAGTGCCCAAGTATTACCCACTTGCATCCTATATCTTTTAATTGCTCAATGCTAGAAAGCAACAATTTAAAATTTGAGCTATTAAAGTGTGTGTGTAGAAGATGAGTTCAATAATAAAGTTCACAACATGCGCAGAAGAAAGCAAACAGCATAAAATATGTCCGGACCAGAGGATCGACATACGTAAAATTGGTATTAGACTCTTACTCAGTTACAATTATTTGAAGGTTACTTTTAAGAAAATGCCAATTTGCCCGGATTCAGGGGACAGTTCCTAATAGAGTACTACTTAACAGAAGCATCAAGCAAGAAGCCTTTAATGGTCGAGAATCCCGCTCTAGAAACCCGAGGAGTTGCTACTTACTATCATATGATCACTGGTCTATACCTCAAATTATCAACACATGGAATAAGTACTCAACTTATATAAACACATGTACATGACAATAAAAAAACAAAAAGAAAACATACTATATAACTAAATAAATACATTGTTATGCTTTGAACTTTGAAGCATCTAGAATGTGGTACAAGCACAATGCTAAACGCATTGATTTACAATGATAAACATACACTCTGTTCAAATATAGGAAAACGGACCACGTGTTTTATCACTGAAGTAGATATCGCTCTTTCTTATGGTTAAGGTAGGTATTGCTGAAGTAGATGCTCACGACATTTTCTAGTAAAGACTAAAGATCTAAAAAATATTTTAAATAAGACACTAGCTGTTTTAAAAATATATTCAGTAAGAGTTGCATATGAAGGAAGTCGAACCAACTCAAGAAGCCTCGTGCATAAGCATTGAGAATTTCTGAATGTAGTGTAATTTAGACATGCAAGGCGACAACAGCATATCAAGTCTCAGTCGGAAAGCAAACCTGATTTCCCCAGTAAATGCTCCACCTTTTCCAATCCAAGAATTCTGAGCAGCTATGTCAATCTTGTCAGTTAAAGAGTTCTTTACTTGATCAATATACACAAAAGGAGGCGATACTACAACATCTGCAGAATTCGAATAATGAATTTATTATTCGAATAATGAAGTATTAGACAAACTAGGAATCGTAAAATGGAGTAATTATATTCAACATATATAAGTCTAACTACTTCAAACATAATTAATTAATCTGTATGTAGGATACGAGCCCAAAATCTAATAATCTATATTTACATGTCTTCTCCCACTTACAATGTCCTCACTTACATAAAACAAAAATACTACCATGTGAATAAGAAAAAAAAGATTCCTACATTAAACTGACATACTACAATACTATATAAGATTCAATGTAAACGGCCTTATTTACACACGATAACCATCTGACAAAAGCAGATCCTGACACCATACACAGTTGAATTTCGAGTACACCCTTCAATTCATTATAGACGGTTCAATCTAGTAATAGAGAAAGGGTGACTATCAAATTTCATTAATTGACTGAAAGTTATAAATACATAAACTGGAAGTCCAATACATTTGTGCTCCCCACACAATTTTTATAAAGTTAGAACCATTGTTCTGAGGAGAAGGTCAATTACAGGGATTATAAAGTCGAATAATATACTTATATTAATTCATATACTCATTGACTTTATAATATAATATATCAAAATACGGGAAAAGCTCACCAACATCAGCTTCCAACGTTGAACTGTTTAAGTCTGAGACAAGCTTGCTGATAGAGTCTTTGGTCCCATTCTAGATCAAACATCAAAGAAACAAATTGATTAGACGACCAAGAGAACAGACACATAGAGTCATAGACCAAATATACTGATTAAACTGAAGGGGTGGAAGGATATACTTACACACTTCCAATTGCCACCGACAAAGAACTGCAATAAAAGAGATAACGACAACTATTAATCTCAAGTGTATGAGACAGAAAGGATCCTATAAATTGGGAAGATAATATGGAACACCCAAATAGAAGTTCATTGTACAAGTGCATGTCCTGGTACGGGATTTATTATTACCAAGTTTTAACAAGTAGAAGTTCATTGCAGAATTTGAGCTGTATCATTTGCTTGCTTTAAATTTACCAAATTTTATAGTGGCAGAACCATAGAATCTTTTGTGCTAATATTTATCTGCTAGAGCAGTAACATTAAAGCACAATAAAACCAATAATTTAGTTTAAAACTGGTAAATATAATATATTGCATTTGTACATATGTAATTGCAGATTGTAGATAAAGTAATCACAAAATGACCTAATTAATTTCGTACCACCAGCCGAGCTCCAGCTCCAACTACAATTCGCTTTGTACTGACAACAACAATCTTTTACTCACTAACACAATCCACATTCACATCAATATCATCGAAAGCTTCAATCTTTCAGGTCAACAATCTTAAACAAAATAAAAGCCCTAATTCTACAACTGGTTAGAAAGCTATAAAGATCTGAATAACACCCCTGAATAGATTGACTTGTTTAAAAGTCGATTAAAAAACTAAACCCTGGAATAAAAAGCATGAAAAGTATTAAGATTTGGTATCTGAGTTACGGTAAAATGCTCAAATTAATTTGGTGTAACTCACCAAATCATAACACAGCCATATTCAGAATATTTTCCATGTTTCATTTGCTAGAATCCCATTTTTCTTCATCAAAAATAAAGAACAGTCATGTTCTCATATCCATTAGTTATAAATCGGTTGTGGAATCAAGGCTTTCGTTTAGTTTAAAATTTGACTGAGATAAGTTGCATAAAGTTTAAACATTTCGGTAACATTGACCCTTACTAAATTTGGGCAGTGAAAACATATTGTTTCGACTTTCGACTTATAAATGTTGTAAAGAACACAATCTAAGCTATAGTTGAGGACGAAGAACAAAGTTAATCAAGGGCATATAATATATATGTTTACATTAGTTGAAATAGTTAAACTTGAGGATGTCCAATGATCCAATCACTCATATTTTTAAATAGTGAATCAGTCCAACAACCAAACCCTTTAAAATTCATCAAGAAAACAAAAATTCTAGCACAACCCCATTAATATTCATCACGAAAACTAAAGAAACACACAAGCACATTAAACATTTCATCAAGAAAACTAAAATTAACACAAAACCCAATATGTGCTTACCTTTCCAGAGCCAGCCATAGCTACAACACCTCTAGAGGGAGTAGAAGAAGAGGAGAGGCGATTGAGATGAGAGTTAACATTGTGAAAAAAAGACTGGGTTGTAGAGAGAGAAAGAGAGTTGAGTTTTGATGGAGGGGAGAGAGAAGGTGGTGGTGAAATGGGACCAGTGAGAGCAGAAGATGTAGACACAAATGCCATTGATGCTGTTGTTATTAGTACTAGTCTTCAAGTCTTCTTCTCTGTTGTCTGTAAAAAGTTTGGAGTGGGATGAGAATAATAAAAGTACAAATAAGACTGAAAAAGCAGAAGAATATGTGGCGTTTGTATTTTGTGGATATCTTGGATGCATCGAACTACTGCAGTTGGCTAACGTATTACCCTTTAATTTTACTTACGATGGACAAATAAGCCGAGTCGAATCGAGTTTTAAATAATTTTTATTGAATCGAGTCAAGCTCGATAAAATATCTTGTTCAAACTCGATTTTTTTATTTTGTTAAATCAAGTCAGGTTTGAACTCGGATTTTAATCGAATGACTTCATGTTTAATTTAGTGAAATGATAATCGAGTCATGTTCTTTGATTGAGCACGAACTAATTTTCTCGATAAATTTATAGAACACAAAAGAAAATATCTTGCTACACGCGAGAGTGAAGGATGAGGGGGATTTTGCCCATTTTCTTAAAAGTTTATATGGGTCATAGGACCATTACCTGCCCATTTCACAGTTGTGGTTGTTGCAAGTGATTTATTAAGTTCACAAGATGTGTTCCACAAGGATAGGATGATCAACATGACCACTAATATACTTGCATTTACAAAAGAGTGTGGGATATTCAAGTATTGGTTGAGAGTTGAGACTTCACCATCACCCCACCTTCCCTCATCATACTATAATCAGTGATTGAAAATCAAATGTTCAGTTTGTTTATGGTGAAATGTCTATTCAGGCCCAAGTTATTTTTAAGCAAAAAACAGCTGACAAGGTTGGATTAGTGAAGTCACAACTCACAAGGCTTAATGGCTGATAGCCTAATACAGTTGATATAGAGGCCTTCCCATTTTATCCTTTTCCTACAAAACAACAATGTTCACAATCCAAAGGATGACCTGGTATCCATAACAATTAGATAAGGGTATACTTATCTTGTGTATCACACTGACCCTTGTACAGTATCCACAAGTCCACAGACATGGCCTGAGTTTGAGCAAGATATTTTTTTTGATGGTGACGGTAATATATATAGGGCCAGTTTTCTCAGGCCATGTCCGAGGAGTAAGGTGGTGTGCTATACAGAACAACTGAGAAGAGGATCGAAAGATTTAAAAAGAAATATTACATTGCATCTTAACTAAACAACGGCGTAATCAATCAATTATTTATAGTAGATTACTCATAGTGACATTAAGTAGTGTCATATACATAGGGATTTTACAATTACCCTATTTCTTACAACCAGTAAACTAAGGCGCAGCCTGATCAAGATGCACAGCACGTCCAGCATGTAGATGAAGGTGATGATGTACTATAGATTCATTTGCAAGAAGGTTCTTCGCGGGAACCTGGCACATGGCCGCCATTTTTAAGTAGTAGTAGCACCTGTAATATGCTAACAAATTCTCACTGCTTCAACTAAGAAGAAAGATGTGCTGCTAACATAACAAATGTATTCACAAGATATTACACACTAAAAGAACAGCATATGCATATAAAATTATAGATACCGAGTTAGAATATGATGCTCTATTTTTGTTGTTCCTTCTCTGTATTATCAGCTCCTATGCCAGCACCAAAGACGCTATCTGATGAGCTCACCAGCACAGAATGAGATGATGAACACCTGCTAGAAGAATTCCCCTCTGATAGGGTTCTGTCCTTCCTCGCAGATTTCTTAGGCTTCTGCTGCCTTGATGAAGAATCCTGCAATCAAGTGATGATAGTTCTACTAATGTCATAGTCCTTCAAAAGCTTTTAACGCCGTTTAAACAATTCGACAAACGAGCTTATCATCACTGACCTGATCAGCAGTAGACCCAGGTGTCTTTAGCTCAAGCTCTGTTGCAACATCATAAGAATCTTCAACAGCCTTGCTTTCCCCGTGATCTGAAGATCTCTGTCTGGAATCTTGCTTGCTTGAAACACGGGACCTGCTAGTTGCTTGTACTACGGGATTTATAGTACGAGATTGTTGTTCTAAGACTGTATTAGGAGCTAAGTATGGTATGAAAGTTGAACAAGGGTTAGGAACCAGTGCAGGGTGGTTTTGATTTCCAAAGTAATGGTACGGCTGTATAGACGGGTGCATAGGAATCGGACCAGGAGCCATTGGCATTGGGACTGGGTAGGGGTAAGAAGGAGGGTGCATAACAACTGAAGGATCCATGCCGCCCCATGGATACATAGCCCTGATTCTTTGCTGATACTGTAGATTTAAGTTATCGATGTCAGATTTTAAGGATGCCTTCTCTTCTTTAAGATCATTCTTCTCTTGAGTTAACTGAAACAGAAAAACCATCAAAAATGGTTTGAACCGGTTTTACTAATAATATGTTGAATCTACTAAAATAAATCATTCACCTCACGGGATTCCTCAGTTAACGTAGCATACTCTGCTTTTAATTTGTCAACTTGTGTAGTCAAATCTCTCAGAACTTGAATCGTATCACCAAGAATGGATGCTTTGTCATTCTTAGGCCTATCAGGATCTGCACTACAATTTTACGTCATCACTCAATATTCCACGAGTCCAAAAGGAGAAGAGAACATCTTTTTTATAAGAACGGCCAAAATAACTTCGAGTAAATATTTAAACATCTTATTTGTAAGAACGAATTTTTCCGAATAACTTCAAGTATTCCACAGAGTTCAAAGATATTAGAAAACTGCAATACATAAGGCTAAAGAAGACCGTATTATAACTGTAACGGGATCTAAATAATGTCTATTAGTAATATCGCCAGTTCATAACTATATCAGATAACTAATAGAAGATATAATTACAAAACCTTTAAAAAAATTCCCTTCATTTGGAAGTCATATGAGCAAATTTAAAGAGTTGTAATTGCAGATAGTAGTACTGAGATAATAAAGTCAAAATTTGCACTCTCATTTGCTCCTCAAGTACAGAGCTATACTTACTTACAGTATTGGCTAGGCCCCTTCTATTTCTTAGACAAATAAACCTTTATATATATAGTAATTTTACCAAGTGTATTTCCCAACTCAGTGAACTGCTCATTAAGACGATCCCTCCTCAATTTCTCGCGATCGGCCTTCTGAACTTTTCTTGCAACATTGCATTCACTGGGTTCTGCTTCTACCCTGTGATCATATATACATCACTTGTAAAAATTTAGGCTAAAACTTTTAATAGAGTAACTCGTACAATTTCCATTTAACTAAAGGGCGTTAGATAAAAAAGAATGCAGTTTACCAATATAATTGCTATGGCTCTATGTACAACTTGATCACACACATGTGCTCTTTTGGTCAATGGGGAAAATCAAATTACAGCTACGAGTACGACATATCGCACTCACTCATTCTCAAGTAAAGTACTTATCTACTTGAGAGAAATTCACTAAGAGTCATTTGTTCTCCTACTTCTTGTGCCCTGCCTAACTGCTTGTCACGCTATTATAAGTCACATTCAGAATCACGTAGAACTAACAATAAACTAATTAATCTAAAAGAACAGGAACCCTTCAATACTCTTACAAGCATCCAGCTGCTTCTAGTTTTTTTTTTGTTAATTAGCTTCTCATACCTTTCAATTCAAGTACCAAATATAAATCAAAACACACTATCAGGAAACATTTTCTTAACAATTACTACAACAAATGAGCTCACAATGAATACGTATAAGCTAAAAGGCCCTAAAAACCCAATTATCATGCATAGACAACTATAATAATATCAAAAAGAAACACAAAAATATAAAGCCAGCTCAAAACAACAATAAAGTTCATAACTTCAGATATAGTTAAGCATATACAATTACACACACATAGATTTGAAAGATGAAAGATGAATTGGGGGAAACCTTGAATCAGGATGAAATCGAGTGGAGATTGGGCGTGGATTAAATTCAGGTAAAGATTGAGTCGGGTCTTCAATTGATTGACTGAAATTGAATTGATCCATCTGCTCCGATTTATCAATTATTCCACTAACATTTCTAGGTATTTCAACACCTAATTTTATCCAACTGCTTTTTATTCGACCCGTCTAATCGCCCATTTTATTTTATTTTATTTTTTCTATTAATAATAATAGTGGTCTAGTAGTATATAGTTTCCGGTGGAGGAATCTTTGATAGAATAGAATGTAAAAAAATAACGAATTTTAATTTAAAGAAAAAAATTACCCTTAATTAATGATACCTAAATCGCATATGCATACTCGTCCTACATATAAATTTTTTATAATTGATTTTTCACGTGGTCGAATTGTATCATTTTAAGAATTTTGTATCAATATATTCTTAATGTTTACTAACACTACCTTTTACAATTTACTTAAAATGTCCTTCTCTATTTTCCTCTGCTTAATCATTTGTTTACCCTTTTTGGTCATACAAAATTCAAATACATGATCCATTTTAATAATCCAACCAAGTTACAACCCATGGATTTATCTGATTTCAATTTATCAATACAAACAATACTATATTTAGCGGATACTCCGTATTCACTATCTATGGGTTCCGGATACTCCATATTCACTATCCAACATATTTGAATTAATTCAACATGGTAACTACCAATATGACAGCAATCACAGTTATTCTGCAAAGAATAAAAGGAATGTCTGATCACAATTATCATCACAGTTATCATCAAATGTATTTCAATTTCCTTGATTGTAGAGCTACATGATTCTGCCAATTCTTCTTTGATTCTTCTTTATAAACATAATTTTTCATCGCACAATTTGTTGCACACCACATCATACATACAATCTATAGTATGTATCATACTGAATTTTCAATATATTCTTAATATTTACTAGCACTAGCTTTTACAATTTACTTAAAATGTCCTTCTCTATTTTCCTCTCCTTAATAAGAGTAAATAGTCATATAGATTGTTTATTAGCAAATTACACCCTGGAAAAATATAGATATAGTTCTAATTGATTCTTTTTATGATTTACAAAATCAATAATCCAAATAATATCATACATGTCCATAATTCATGCTATAATTGATTCTTTTATGATTAGAAAATCACTAATTTATTATTTGAATCATGGAAACAATTATTAAGTGCTGATTTTTCTATACATACATCAATTCCTCCCACTAATTATGTCTCAATCACATATATAAATCATGTTCATCCTTTCACACAAAATCACGTCTTCCTACTAACAGTTAACAACCACTACACAAACGTAATAATACTCAACTATTTCTGATTTTCTATTTTCTCATGGTTTCTTATGTATCTATCATGTAGTTAAAAGTTGAATTGATTCGAACAAATTCACTGAATATACTATTTTCCAGATTTTTAGCAACAATGTTTGATCAACTATATTCTCTCGACCTCTCTAGAACCACCTGAAAAATTAAAGCAAGAGTAACTCGAATGTGGCCTTCGGTTCCAAACTCTTCAACCGCAATCGATGTCATCAAGAGATATAACCTCATTCTGTTGGATGATAGTGTAAAATCTATATTTTTTTACTTATAATAATTAAATTTAAATATCAATCTGTTTATAA
Organism: Apium graveolens; assembly: GCF_009905375.1. Classification (NCBI taxonomy): domain Eukaryota; kingdom Viridiplantae; phylum Streptophyta; class Magnoliopsida; order Apiales; family Apiaceae; genus Apium; species Apium graveolens. The sequence continues at coordinate 55,105 of NW_027418706.1, forward strand.
AATGTTTGCTATGTTTAACCACTTTTTCACCATTGTTTGTTTATGTAGGATTGTCATGTACATGCTTAGATATATCCAGATTACTGGAAAAATGCATTATGATAAGATAGTAGAGGGTGGCATATACGTGTTTTCTAATTTTTACACCAATAAAGCTCTTGGAACACTAAAACATGTTTCATCTAGGTTAATAATTAATTTCTCACATACGACAACTGTAGATATTGTTGATGATGATGTTATGATATCTACCCACAAATTTGAATTTGTGGATCTGAGTGAATTATTTATTGTTGCACAAGCAAATGGTGGTACAGAATTTCCAGAATTTGCAACAGGTTTTGAGGACACAATCCTTTTTTAAAATTTTCAAGTAATTTTTTTCACGCAAAGTGTCTAACGTCAAGATTGATTGTAGATGTTATGGGAGTATTAGAGAGTTTTGAGGAGCTTTCCAAGATTTATATTAAGTTTGGTCAAAGGGACATTGTCCATTTTCAGATTACTGATGGAAGGTATTAATTTTCTTGGTTCTTTCTGATTATTGTTTGTGTACATATATTTAATATTACTTTCCATATTGTATGTTTACTATTACTTCATCTATTATTTTATTCTAGGCATTCCTCCAAAGTTACCGTGTAGGGTAATCTTGCAATTGCAATTGATGCACGTTATAAAGAGATTTCAAAAGAAGAGCGAGTGATTGTCATATTTACCATTACCAAACTTAAAAATTTTCATAGTTAGTTAATTTATAATTAACTAACCTCTTTATTAATAAAATTATCAAAAATATTGCAGCAATGAAGATTAATTTTCAAATTTTCTTGGTTGCAGCCTCTGTTTAGATTAGCACTACACATGCTTCCAAAATTTATATAAACCTGGACCATGATGTCGTTTTGAGATGAGACAAAGGTTCACACTTGAGTAATTATGGCTCTTTTGTATGTATTTATTCTCAATACCAAAATTATTACATGTACTTCATTTCTCGAATTAGACTCCGTAAAGAAGGTTGTGTTCCTTTGAGAAAAGCTATATCATCATCAACTCAATTCGAAGGGTCAATTTATCATACTATTCATACTATCACGCTAAAAGAACTTAGTGAGAAAACTACAACTGATTTTTTGAAGGTATTAATTAAGTATTTGCTTTACACAATTTTACTAACTACATATGTATAGAAATTTGAGTTTATTTTTTTTCTACTGCCTCCAGACAATTTTATTCATCATATGTTAATCATTTTTTAGATGATTTTCCTATACAAAGTGAATGTTAATAATGTGGAGGAGAGTGTTTGTAATATCCCATATTTTCAAATATTATTATTATTATTATTTGGAATTATTTATGTGATTTTATCTGAATTTTTGGTGAATTATCTGATAAGTGGAATTGATGTTTGGGTGTTTAGATGTGATATTATTTGAGTATTTTAATTTTTATATGTCCAAAATAAAATATGGATAATTGTCATATCTTCCTAATTATTTTTATGTTGATTTATGGATTTATACGGATCATATGAAATTTATAAAATCTTTTTTCGGGAATTTAAAAATCTATTTTTATAAAACGGGAACCAACCGACGTCAGTCGTTGTTACGTTTTTGGAACCCGAAACTCTTCCGAAAATTCCTTCCTAACCTAATTGTAATATTCCGAGCATATTCCATGTTTCGACTTTTTCGATCCGGCGTACGGTTTGTCCTGCGCGGGTCCCGGCGCAACATTTTCGATACAATATTCGTTTCAAAAAAAATCAATAAAACCCGTATTTTCGATAAACGGGAGCTTTTTATTAAACTATTCCAATTATCACTTCGTAATACGTGTAATCAGGCGCTGAGACCAAGACCGCAGTACCAATTGTACTGATATGGATAATTATCCCGAAAACCGATACCGTTTGGATCAGTTTTTATAAATAAACGTACCATTTTATATCCGGAATGATCCAACAGGATACTAATTTTCCGTAATTATAAATAGCCTTTTACCGTATTTTATTTCGTATAAAAATCATTTGCAGACAGATAATTATATTATTTTACAGAGAAAAATCTTATATTCATAAACTGTTCTGAGAATCAAACACACGAACGAAGGTGTTATCGAACTCCGATTCGGGCGTGCAGCATATCAAAACGAAGCCCTCGAAATTTTCTATCTGAATCAATCATCAGTTTCCTTCCAGAAATCACAGTAATTTTCTTATTTAATTATTTATATTCGAATTATTTGATAATTAAATTACGAATTTTTGTTCTTGATGTTGTTGATGTGATTTGATGCTTCCATGTTGTAGAGTATGTTTTTCTGGTCGATTTCATATATTATACTTCGAAAATAGAGTTCAATATCATATAGAAATTAAGGTTTGAATTTTCTGGAAATTATTTGAATATGTGTTCTTGGTGTTCTTGAAGAGTTCTGTGAATCAAACTCGAATTTGAAGGTGATGCCGACTTCAGATTTCGATGTTCTAGTAACCAAAACGAAGCCCTTGATCTGTTCTTTCATAATCCCTTATCAAAATCATCTAACAATTGGTAATTTTTAAATTTGAATTTCTAGGGTTTATAAGTCGAATTGGGGGTTTGATTTATGGATTGTTTTGAATGTTTTTAATGATGTTAACAGCTTTTCCATGATTAGGGGGATCGATTTATGCACTTATTTGAATCGTTTTAGTTCCGGTAGTGTTAAACCGAGTTCGTGGTTTTTGAGTTTTTATTTTTTTCGATTTGTGAATTTATCGTGATAGCCTGATTGATTTTGATCATGAGTATTAATTATAGATGGCAGGAGCTTTAATTTAAGATATAAGTCGATGTTTTTGGTTGAGGTTTCAGTAAGTTCGAAGTTCGCCGGTTTTTGGCCGGATAATGCTCGAGGATGATTGAGTTTTGATCGGTTTTTGCGTTTTAGTGACTGATTATTATGAGTATATTGCGAATTGAGTTCCTGGGCAGATTTAGAGTTGATTGGTACTCAAAAACGTGTGTTTTGGTTTGTTTTAATGGCTGTCGGACGTGCTACCGGAAACGGAGTCCGCCGGCCGGATTTTGCAATTTTCCAGATTTCTGGCGGTGTTCATCACGTTTTCCGGTCACGTTCTTCGTCTGTCCGCCATCCTTCCCCATCGTTTAATCTAAACAATCTTTCCCCTGTTCCACAAACATGTTCTTACTGTTTTCTTTTATGTTTATTCCAAAATTCATTTTTTATTTTATTTTAAAAATCATTATTTTAATTCTGAAATTTTATTTTAATTCAAAAATAAATCCAAATTATTTAATTAAATAATTTTAGTTGATAATTAATTATTTAATTAATCAATTAATTTAAAATTTAATTAATTAATTAATTTAATTAGTTATTATTTAATTTTAATTGATTATTTAATTAGATTTAATTATTTATTTTTGATTTAAAAATTTCTGAAAAATAGTTTTGAGTTTTAAAATATTATTTTAAATTATTTTCCAAGTTCGATAATTCTTATAAAATTATTTTAGGATGTTTGAACCCTATTATTTTATTATTAAATGATTCGGAGATTGTTTTAATTCTGAAAAATATTCAAAAATTCATAATAAATCAACCGTTCGTCCGTTTAATACGAAACGAACGCGTACAGACTTAGAAAAATATTCCGCTTTCATTAAAAATACTTTCGAGACCCAAATCCTTTTGTTTTGAAAGGTCGTTTGTTTTACGAATCATTCCAAGTCGATTATTGATCGATAAATCATATTTTGACCCGATTTCAGTTTTAAACGTATCGAGTCGAACCTTTTGACGAACCGAGTCTTATGTGATATGAATTATGTGATATATGAGTTATGTGCTTATGTGTTATGTGAATTAGGTGTGTGTGGATTAAGAGTCCTATGTTTGTCTGTTATATTTATGTGAGGGTCATAAGAATCTTGTGTTGGACTGTTTCTTTTATGTGCGGGTTATCGTATGGGTAGACGATAGGCTTTTGACGCGTAGTTCGTCGAGTGGTTATCATTTAGACGATTAAAGTTCTATATTTTAATTATAGATGCGGATCTCTCGAGTTGAGCGGGACAAGACGTTGGATAAAGAATGAGATGGAATGGTATTTGGTATCTGGCTTCTAGCAATCGCAGGAGCAGCATATCGGTGAAGTGTTGAAAAGAAAGACGGTGATACTTTAAGACAGAATGTCATAATATATGCGTGTTTGCGAGTGTGACTAACTGCTAAAACCCAAAGGCAAGTACCCCTGACTTCACTTATCGTTCAAGTGATGTTTATTTCGAATCATTTTATGCAAGTATTCCTATCATCACATATTGTTCAAGTGATATTTATTTTAAATCTTATCATGCAAGTATTGCTTTCCCTATTCAGTTCGTAATAGATAAATGTTTTACATCTCGCTGAATTAAATGATTCTGTTTATGCAAGTATTCTTCTGCTATTCTATGATTAGAATAACTAAGTGATTTTACTTATCCAATTATCGGATTTATAAATGTTTTGGATTTTGAGAAAAGTGATTTGGTTGCGAATATTCCTACCCAAGAATTGGGGGAATAAAATTATTTCGGGTGTCGAATATTATGACCCCTTTTTCAATAAAATGTTTTAAGATTGGATGGTTACTGGTTGCGTAAGAGGCCGAGGCACCGGTCCAGCGTGAGTTATTATACAGAAGTGTAATACGGAAGTGTAATATCTTACAAGGCTTGTTATGCCTTTTCTTGGCGCCCTATAGGTACCGTATGGCTGCGGGATACGGGTAGTACCTATATTTACGGTATGGCTGCGGGATACCGGTGTTGTTTCGTGACTGATCATCAGGAACAGCATAGTGCATAATTGGTTCCAATCTAAATAGATATCTAAAATTCTTAATTGTTTTGATATTCATAGAATAAATGATTTATCAACCGATTCTGTTTTGGATTAAAAGTACTGATTCTGTTTTGGATAAAAGTGAATTGTGGCTTTGATTCAGTTTATGATTTATGCTGATACTTACGTTGTTGTTAATATTAAAGGTGGTATTAGTATAGATGATTGATGTTGACTTCAATATGGAATGTTGTGAGCATCAAAGTTCGTATTGATATCTAATTTGATATGACAACAAAATAAGTATTAATCTCAAGAGTTGAGTTTTGGGTAAAGTTTATGATTCATTCCATGATCATTGTTTCATGTTATTGTGGTTTACGATATTTCCGTAAACACTGTTTTTACGAGTTTTATTCTCATCAAGATTCAAAGTATTGCTGAAGCATGTCGCTCAAGAATATCAAAATGGTCTTGAATACAATTAAGGAATCAATTCTGAGGCTCCTCCACTAGAATTTTATGATTCAGCAATTATGATTTTTAAATGTTCTGCGCTGATGCAGATGTCGGTTTTATATCAAACGATCCTATATTTACTATAATGATCTTGCTGAGCATTTCTTCCGCTCATACTTGCCTGTTTTTAAATTTAACCTCCAGTGAGGATTAGCTTGCGCTGTTTAGCTGCGTAATTCGAGGAAGCAAAGAAAAAGCTTTTGGAAGATGGTTGATCCAGGGTTTACGGGCTAGTGTAAGTTTTATTGTGTAAAGTTGTTTATATTATATTATATTATATTATAGTTGTGTATTTTATTTGGGCCTAGTATACTTCATTTCGAAGTTATACTAGTGGGTTTAATTGTGAGTTGGAATTTATTGAAAAGAGTTTTAAAAGAAAGTGAAAAAATTATTTATGGAATTTGGATATCTTGTTTCTAGAACTGTAACCTTAAAAGATCTTGGATTAGTTTGGGGTCATAAATGATAAATATCTTCCGCTGGCATTTAATTCTTGATTAAACAGGTTGATTTAGATCGAGGTTTCATAGTGACGACCAAATCCTCTAACCCCGGATTTAGGGCCGTTACAGGTTGGTATCAGAGCTGAGGTTATAGTAAACTAGAAACGAGAGTGTGTAGGAGTGTGTATAGCTATGTGAGGACGTTTGAGCTTATATCGAGTTCTTGTTGGACTATCGGATATAGTGCCAACGAGTAAGTTAAGATAGGCGCATTCGTTCGAGATGGTTGTTTTGAGCTGAATGGAACTCCGGGAAGCTGCAAACTTCTATGGTGGAATCTTCTGAGGCTACTACAATTCGACGATGATGGAGATTATCGATATCTTTGGAACGTTAAGGAGCGTCTAGAATCAGAGGGCAAGTCAACAGAAGAGTTCAGATAGAAGATAAGTATTAAGACTTTGGCAATACCTTCGCTTTCTATAATTTCTTTTGACCTCTCTCAAAAGAGGTATCTGTTAGAGGATATATTCCCTAACACCATTTTATTCATTTCGTGCCAGAATTTTGTTCTCTGGATTTCATTTCCTTCAGAATTATCATCTTTGAAATCTTTTCAGTTTTATTCATTTGATTTTGGATTCCTTTTATATTCTTTCATGTTGACTGAGATGAACAACCCTAACTATAGGGGACACAAGGTATACCTGTCTGTGTGATAGGAGTTGGATGGGACGCCATCACTTGTGTGTGTTGTGAATACATGAAGGTTAACAACCTTTAGTAGTGTCTTAATTTGGACACGCAATACCAAGTTCGTTTGATCATATTGATCTCTCAGTTATTATTTCATTTCAACAATACTTTTTCTCCAATTCAGATTCTATCCTGTTATGATATGAAATTCTTTTCTTTTCTATGATTTTATCATTCCAAATATTCGAAGGTATGCCAATTAAGTTAAGTTGAGTATCCTGGTCAAGTCAAAGTAAGGCGGTGTGATGGAAAGTTGGTTAGAAAACCCTTAGTGCTTTCTTCTGCTGATTCCGAGGACGGAATCCTTATAAGGGGGTAGATTGTAATATCCCATATTTTCAAATATTATTATTATTATTATTTGGAATTATTTATGTGATTTTATCTGAATTTTTGGTGAATTATCTGATAAGTGGAATTGATGTTTGGGTGTTTAGATGTGATATTATTTGAGTATTTTAATTTTTATATGTCCAAAATAAAATATGGATAATTGTCATATCTTCCTAATTATTTTTATGTTGATTTATGGATTTATACGGATCATATGAAATTTATAAAATCTTTTTTCGGGAATTTAAAAATCTATTTTTATAAAACGGGAACCAACCGACGTCAGTCGTTGTTACATTTTTGGAACCCGAAACTCTTCCGAAAATTCCTTCCTAACCTAATTGTAATATTCCGAGCATATTCCATGTTTCGACTTTTTCGATCCGGCGTACGGTTTGTCCTGCGTGGGTCCCGGCGCAACATTTTCGATACAATATTCGTTTCAAAAAAAATCAATAAAACCCGTATTTTCGATAAACGGGAGCTTTTTATTAAACTATTCCAATTATCACTTCGTAATACGTGTAACCAGGCGCTGAGACCAAGACCGCAGTACAAATTGTACTGATGTGGATAATTATCCCGAAAACCGATACCGTTTGGATCAGCTTTTATAAATAAACGTACCATTTTATATCCGGAATGATCCAACAGGATACTAATTTTCCGTAATTATAAATAGCCTTTTACCGTATTTTATTTCGTATAAAAATCATTTGCAGACAGATAATTATATAATTTTACAGAGAAAAATCTTATATTCATAAACTGTTCTGAGAATCAAACACACGAACGAAGGTGTTATCGAACTCCGATTCGGGCGTGCAGCATATCAAAACGAAGCCCTCGAAATCTTCTATCTGAATCAATCATCAGTTTCCTTCCAGAAATCACAGTAATTTTCTTATTTAATTATTTATATTCGAATTATTTGATAATTAAATTACGAATTTTTGTTCTTGATGTTGTTGATGTGATTTGATGCTTCCATGTTGTAGAGTATGTTTTTCTGGTCGATTTCATATATTATACTTCGAAAATAGAGTTCAATATCATATAGAAATTAAGGTTTGAATTTTCTGGAAATTATTTGAATATGTGTTCTTGGTGTTCTTGAAGAGTTCTGTGAATCAAACTCGAATTTGAAGGTAATGCCGACTTCAGATTTCGATGTTCTAGTAACCAAAACGAAGCCCTTGATCTGTTCTTTCATAATCCCTTATCAAAATCATCTAACAATTGGTAATTTTTAAATTTGAATTTCTAGGGTTTATAAGTCGAATTGGGGGTTTGATTTATGGATTGTTTTGAATGTTTTTAATGATGTTAACAGCTTTTCCATGATTAGGGGGATCGATTTATGCACTTATTTGAATCGTTTTAGTTCCGGTAGTGTTAAACCGAGTTCGTGGTTTTTGAGTTTTTATTTTTTTCGATTTGTGAATTTATCGTGATAGCCTGATTGATTTTGATCATGAGTATTAATTATAGATGGCAGGAGCTTTAATTTAAGATATAAGTCGATGTTTTTGGTTGAGGTTTCAGTAAGTTCGAAGTTCGCCGGTTTTTGGCCGGATAATGCTCGAGGATGATTGAGTTTTGATCGGTTTTTGCGTTTTAGTGACTGATTATTATGAGTATATTGCGAATTGAGTTCCTGGGCAGATTTAGAGTTGATTGGTACTCAAAAACGTGTGTTTTGGTTTGTTTTAATGGCTGTCGGACGTGCTACCGGAAACGGAGTCCGCCGGCCGGATTTTGCAATTTTCCAGATTTCTGGCGGTGTTCATCACGTTTTCCGGTCACGTTCTTCGTCTGTCCGCCATCCTTCCCCATCGTTTAATCTAAACAATCTTTCCCCTGTTCCACAAACATGTTCTTACTGTTTTCTTTTATGTTTATTCCAAAATTCATTTTTTATTTTATTTTAAAAATCATTATTTTAATTCTGAAATTTTATTTTAATTCAAAAATAAATCCAAATTATTTAATTAAATAATTTTAGTTGATAATTAATTATTTAATTAATCAATTAATTTAAAATTTAATTGATTAATTAATTTAATTAGTTATTATTTAATTTTAATTGATTATTTAATTAGATTTAATTATTTATTTTTGATTTAAAAATTTCTGAAAAATAGTTTTGAGTTTTAAAATATTATTTTAAATTATTTTCCAAGTTCGATAATTCTTATAAAATTATTTTAGGATGTTTGAACCCTATTATTTTATTATTAAATGATTCAGAGATTGTTTTAATTCTGAAAAATATTCAAAAATTCATAATAAATCAACCGTTCGTCCGTTTAATACGAAACGAACGCGTACAGACTTAGAAAAATATTCCGCTTTCATTAAAAATACTTTCGAGACCCAAATCCTTTTGTTTTGAAAGGTCGTTTGTTTTACGAATCATTCCAAGTCGATTATTGATCGATAAATCATATTTTGACCCGATTTCAGTTTTAAACGTATCTAGTCGAACCTTTTGACGAACCGAGTCTTATGTGATATGAATTATGTGATATATGAGTTATGTGCTTATGTGTTATGTGAATTAGGTGTGTGTGGATTAAGAGTCCTATGTTTGTCTGTTATATTTATGTGAGGGTCATAAGAATCTTGTGTTGGACTGTTTCTTTTATGTGCGGGTTATCGTATGGGTAGACGATAGGCTTTTGACGCGTAGTTCGTCGAGTGGTTATCATTTAGACGATTAAAGTTCTATATTTTAATTATAGATGCGGATCTCTCGAGTTGAGCGGGACAAGACGTTGGATAAAGAATGAGATGGAATGGTATTTGGTATCTGGCTTCTAGCAATCGCAGGAGCAGCATATCGGTGAAGTGTTGAAAAGAAAGACGGTGATACTTTAAGACAGAATGTCATAATATATGCGTGTTTGCGAGTGTGACTAACTGCTAAAACCCAAAGGCAAGTACCCCTGACTTCACTTATCGTTCAAGTGATGTTTATTTCGAATCATTTTATGCAAGTATTCCTATCATCACATATTGTTCAAGTGATATTTATTTTAAATCTTATCATGCAAGTATTGCTTTCCCTATTCAGTTCGTAATAGATAAATGTTTTACATCTCGCTGAATTAAATGATTCTGTTTATGCAAGTATTCTTCTGCTATTCTATGATCAGAATAACTAAGTGATTTTACTTATCCAATTATCGGATTTATAAATGTTTTGGATTTTGAGAAAAGTGATTTGGTTGCGAATATTCCTACCCAAGAATTGGGGGAATAAAATTATTTCGGGTGTCGAATATTATGACCCCTTTTTCAATAAAATGTTTTAAGATTGGATGGTTACTGGTTGCGTAAGAGGCCGAGACACCGGTCCAGCGTGAGTTATTATACAGAAGTGTAATACGGAAGTGTAATATCTTACAAGGCTTGTTATGCCTTTTCTTGGCGCCCTATAGGTACCGTATGACTGCGGGATACGGGTAGTACCTATATTTACGGTATGGCTGCGGGATACCGGTGTTGTTTCGTGACTGATCATCAGGAACAGCATAGTGCATAATTGGTTCCAATCTAAATAGATATCTAAAATTCTTTATTGTTTTGATATTCATAGAATAAATGATTTATCAACCGATTCTGTTTTGGATTAAAAGTACTGATTCTGTTTTGGATTAAAAGTGAATTGTGGCTTTGATTCAGTTTCTGATTTATGCTGATACTTACGTTGTTGTTAATATTAAAGGTGGTATTAGTATAGATGATTGATGTTGACTTCAGTATGTAATGTTGTGAGCATCAAAGTTCGTATTGATATCTAATTTGATATGACAACAAAATAAGTATTAATCTCAAGAGTTGAGTTTTGGGTAAAGTTTATGATTCATTCCATGATCATTGTTTCATGTTATTGTGGTTTACGATATTTCCGTAAACACTGTTTTTACGAGTTTTATTCTCGTCAAGATTCAAAGTATTGCTGAAGCATGTCGCTCAAGAATATCAAAATGGTCTTGAATACAATTAAGGAATCAATTCTGAGGCTCCTCCACTAGAATTTTATGATTCAACAATTATGATTTTTAAATGTTCTGCGCTGATGCAGATGTCGGTTTTATATCAAACGACCCTATATTTACTATAATGATCTTGCTGAGCATTTCTTCCGCTCATACTTGCCTGTTTTTAAATTTAACCTCCAGTGAGGATTAGCTTGCGCTGTTTAGCTGCGTAATTCGAGGAAGCAAAGAAAAAGCTTTTGGAAGATGGTTGATCCAGGGTTTGCGGGCTAGTGTAAGTTTTATTGTGTAAAGTTGTTTATATTATATTATATTATATTATAGTTGTGTATTTTATTTGGGCCTAGTATACTTCATTTCGAAGTTATACTAGTGGGTTTAATTGTGAGTTGGAATTTATTGAAAAGAGTTTTAAAAGAAAGTGAAAAATTTATTTGTGGAATTTGGATATCTTGTTTCTAGAACTGTAACCTTAAAAGATCTTGGATTAGTTTGGGGTCATAAATGATAAATATCTTCCGCTGGCATTTAATTCTTGATTAAATAGGTTGATTTAGATCGAGGTTTCATAGTGACGACCAAATCCTCCGACCCCGGATTTAGGGCCGTTACAGTGTTGGCTGATGGTACCTTAGCTGCAGCAAGATGGATTGCTCTGTAGAAGTCACAAAACTGGAAAGAAACTATAAATGCTCCACATGCAATCAAAACAATCATGTTCCTAAAAAAAAGTTGTATAATTGTAAACTAAACCAATTTACAATTATATGAAACTTCAAAAAATCACATAAGTTCTTAATCATTTTTTTTAATGTTTAGGTTCAAGATTTTTCTACTTGCAGAAGACTCTAAAGAAGCGTTTAATTTCGTCCTCTATGACTGTGCTGTAAAACGACTGGTGGGTAAAATAATAACAAAACTTATTGCCGAGGGTTTCGAGGTGTGCCAATTTGTTATTATGGTATCTTTATTTTAAATTCAACTTTTCATTTCTATTTGTAATAAATTTATTTGTTAGAATTAATTATTTTTTAGGATTCAGGACATATCCTCCGCATATTAAGGCTATTGCAGGGAAATAGATTACACTCTGAATTCAGCTCAATGATGATAACATCATCCTCAATAGTTCAATTTACTATGCAATTGATGCTTATGATACTAATAGCTCCACATCTTCCATGTCTGCAAATACGGTGGCCTCTGAAATTTCAAACTCAGTAAATATAAGTCTTATTGTAATGCTCAGATTTCATCATATAATTCTTAAACTATTTATTTTTTGTATCTCATATCATTCACAATTGATGATTCAGTGACTATATTTTTTACAGTCTGATGTGGTAGAAATTACGGACCATGGACAAACTCCAGGATCCGCTAGGTCTACCAGCAAGAAAATAAAACTGGTAAGCAGTTTGTTATTATTTTACCACATATAAAAGTGATAACCTTGACACTTTTCTGATATATAGTTCAGTGATAAACCTGAATTCTAATTACACCCATTTGTTTCTTTTTTGGGAGAGGTAAATGTCCATTTTCGCCTGGATCTTTGTTCTGAATGCATAGGGTGATCATGACATTTCCAGTTTTTTGTCATTTTAGTCGTACCGATCCATTTTTATTATTATTGGCCAGACACTTTTAAGTGTAATGTTTCCATATTTTGCATTTTTGCTTTAAAACAAAATCAAGAGATTCGACAAATTTAATGACTATTAGTGTAATGACTCTTTTGTTTCAGGGGTTTTGTATGGTCGGAGTGTCAAAGTTTATACATATTATATTTAATGATTGCCGCGTAAAATTTTTTAACTAAGGATTTCTCCCATTGGACAGGCTCTTATAAGTTATAACCATATGTACTTTAACTTTGGATGTCTCACTTTGGGAAGATTAGTCATACGAGTTCACTCATCTATCAACGTAATTATCAAATTTGATATAAATTAATGATCTAATATGATGATCAAGTAATAGTTTTAACCTATATATTTGATTATCTTAATACAACCATGATGATCAAGTAAGTGTCTACTTAGACACTACTGGAAATATGTGCAATCAACACCAAAGAATAGATGTTGGATATTCTACTGGAACAGATATTGTACTATTAAATTACTAAAAATTGATAAAAACAAAACTCTGCTACAATAAAAGCAAAGGAGACAACAACCAGAAGGAGCTAATTTATTCCAACACCAACTTAACCAAAACAAAAGATTGTACAATTTTGTGCATCAACCATATTCTACAAAATCCAAAAATTTAAAGATCAAATTAAAACAAGTGCTCATGGTTGGTACGTTTATGTAAGTTAACGAACACTGAAATGCTACAAATAAGTTAAGAACTAACAACAAGTGATTTCTACACAGGAGTAAACTCTTTTTCTTTTCTTTTTTAAGAATATTAGGATCTCTTTCATTTACAGAATTTATGGAGCACTTAATACACTTCAAATAAAATTATGATAGTCGAAATAAGAAAGTTATCCTATAATCTGACATCTTGCAAGAAGATTCTTCGGAAAAATCATTAGCTCAACATTAGTCTATTTACCTGATGGTTGTCCGTTGACGAACACTTGCAAAGTATGGTCTGCTGACATAATAGTAAGAATATGATATTTTCCATGCTTGAGGAACCATTCATTCGATATTATATTCATGATGGAGAGAACAGCGTAAGATTATAAAATTAGTTTAAAACAGATATTTCAAAAGACACGATAATGATTAATATCAGTAGACGATAATACTTACTCTGTAAGGTACCACAAATAATCTGAGGAATCTATGGTGAGATTTCAATGCTCATACAACCCCCATTTTTCTAGAGTATCACCCTCATCAGTTGGAGCTTCTTCGATGAAAGATTATCAGTGGAAACATGCACTAACAGGGAGCATCTTCATACGAGCACCGTGAAAACCTAACTGTAAATATTATTATTCGGGGTGATATTAGCCGAAGTATTGCCAAACAATATTTATATGTTTGAGTTTATAACCTTTAAATACTACTCAACAACTACTATATCAAAAGTTACTTCATCTGCCAGCAAACTAAGAAAAACTACATCGTTAACTTTTAGTCCGTTTTCCCGCACAAATTTGTTCCAGCCGGCCGAGAACCTTCTCTTTCCATTAGTCATGTTAATTCCAGTGTTCCAAATTTGCCCAAATCTTCTACGATAGGATGCAGGGTCCCATCAATTTACTACAAAATTATTGTTTCCAATTCATAATTCTGGGTATTTAAGAATCTTCCACTATTGTCCACACTAAAAACAATAAATTGAAAACTTACCAATTCGTTACAGTGTGTACCCACATGAGATTTCATAAGAGTAAATGCAACTTCTTCAATAATGTTTTCGCCCATTTCCTCAAGTCCATCTTCGATATTGTCGTATCCATCACTATTATCAATAATATCAAGATTATCTATGTGATTGTTTCGGTCTCACTGTCATGACCATCTTTATAATCACTAATTTGGACAATTATATCATTATTTAGTTCTTTTCCTTCTTCTGATATTATTTTTGTGTAATCTATGTCATCCACGTTTGAAAATATAGTAATAAGATACATTATGCTTCATTATATTATTATAATGATATATTAAATTGTGTAAAAACTTAAAAAGTACTTGAATATTCTTTTTTCCACATATCTTTCATAAACCAATGCCCAGGTGTAATATTAGGTCTCGAAGATATGAAATCATATTCCACATCCATCCCATCGCTCCTGTAAATTCTCATCCTGGCTTCATGATTTTCATCAATCGTGATTAAAAAGGTATCACGTCTCTGTAGACTATATTGCTTGAAGATTTTCCCACTTTTCCAATACCCTGTGTCTTTTTTATACGATACTGGAAAAATAGTATCTCCGTAACGTACTGTATTCGCGTTGGAAAGCATATGATCATAAAATAGACGAACCAACATTGGTGGAATCTGTCAGGTAACAATAGTTTAGAAGACATTGTAGTACATATTTTTGAAATAGTAAACTAAAAAATTAATGTATATACCAAGTCAGCTTACAATTTCTTTGTAATGCCACGTATGCAAGTGCATTACATGTAAAAAAGATGCAGTCCTATCTCAGTTCTTGTTCAAAAAATATATATTTAAAAAAAATCATAGATGTAGCATTAATCATCTATTCTCATATAATGAATATTATTATTACTAATAAAGCACAAAATGCCAAACATTACCTAATGACATTTCATGTGGTCGAATATCATCACTTTTGAACAGACAAATATGAACCAGGTGTTCGTCCAATGAAATAAGTGAATCGAACACAAGAATGTCAAATATTTCACTCTATTATACCTCACGAATTGTTTCCATCCATTACCAAACTAACAATCATTGTGGGATTTTTCAATTTTAACTTCCCAGGTTTTATACAGAAAACACAATTGTATAGTGTCCCCGTCTTTCCATTGTCCATATAATTCTGACATTTTTTTCGGAAGTAGTTGTATCAATAAAATAATCAAAAAGTTAAACATTTATAACACAAAAAAGATATAAGAAAACATTTATGTATCAACCAACCATTTTACTTATCCATGGGCCAATATTAGATAGGCGGATGGTATGTTCGTAAAAACTTAATTCCCTTCCAAGAACCCTTATAAAATACTGCATCCTCGCCTTTTCATCTTCCAAATCATCCAAACCGAGAATGAACTCTTCTTCTTTTATATTATTAGGTATATTCACAAAATTTTGTGAATCACAACCAGAATAATCTATTGCCAGACCAGATGAATTATATATCTCAATAAATAAATTTCCACCTCCAATATAATTCAACAATACCGTATACATTTGTCGGACATTATAGCTTTTCATAAAATTTTTAAATCCAGGTAATTTTTTATTATCACTATCATAAAATCCTTCACAATTAATTCCTCCTCTGCAAATAAAAAAGATTTGTCGAGGAAGTTTGGCACAAAATTCCATGGCGAATGGTTTTGGTACTCTTTGTCATCAATATATACGCAAACGATCAATTTCACATTTATATTAATTGTCAACGACTCTATATTGAGTATTGTATTATATACCAATGAACCAAAAGAATTATGTTCACAAATTCCGACTAAGAAGTTTTTCCTCTTAGCTTTAAGGCCTTTTTATGTGCTTGATAAGCGACCTTGCAAAATTTGATAATATTGAAATCATTACGTAATTTTCAAAAAGTATGTCAGAACTAGGCTACCTAGGCTAACTTTTTATTCATCCAAACATCAACTTGGAGTATAATGTAGAGGTTAAATATCAGAAGCAATGTATAAATTATAAATAATAAAATAATTTGACATTACTTAGCAAGAGATTGTTATGTAAATCATATTAAATTACAAATAATAATACACAACACATTATACTATAATTATCCAAAAGTGGTGATGTAGAATATATGTGTTTTTGTACTTTCAAACTAAGTACAAACTAACCTTCATCATTTTTGCACGAGAGAGATGGTACAGTGCCAAACTGTGACTTGCAACAAGAGCCGATACGATGATATTTTATATTAATAGAACTTATAATCTAAGATCATTTTACAATGCATCTTGGTTTTTGTAGGATTTTTTTACATTGTAATTCTTGAATTTATGCAGCTTACTTAGTTGTTGCAATAATTTTCAATATAATTAAATGAATATCTTTATGAAGATTTGACCAAGATCGATATATATATATATATATATATATATATATATATATATATATATATATATAGGTTTTTAACATATTGGACAGTTTTAGGTAAAACAAGACAACTAATATATTTATGAACAATACATTTTTCATATATTTAGTTTACTTAAATCTTTATATGATTTTGTAGAATCACTGGAAAAACTTCATGAAGATTTGTAATGAATCAATCGATATCTTTTCAAATTTTAAAAAAAAATAAGATCTAGAATAACGAAATTTGTAATTTACATGCTTCCTTGAAAATATGTGTTTGTTTCCAAAGTTAAATTAAAAAAATTAAAACTGATAAACTGATTTTCCGGATACGCTTTTATTTTTAAAATATTTTTACTCGGATTCTCAATAATCATTTGTATAATTTATCAGCAATATAAAATAAAGAAATAATTGTTTTAGCTTCTTTCTACAAACTAACTAAAGGAAAGTTTAAAATTACCTAGGTATCGCTTATCAACTTTTCCTTCCTTTTCTATCCATATCTATCAATCATAAATCATTATAATTTCATCTTTTCATATCAATCAATTAATGTAGTGAAAAAATAATTAAAGATTATGAATCAAGTTTTTGACCAAGCATTAGAAACTCATGTAGTTGTGATTTTGTACAAGGTCATCATTAAGAGACATAATGTTAATATTATTACTTTTAGGTTCATATTTTTCACATAATAATTTATAACTTATTAACAATTATTGAACTTTTATATTTTTAAAAGTCTCAATAGCAATAACCAATTTCTCTGCATCAAAGATATATCTTAATCCTTATTTGGAGGTGGTAATTATAATGAGAGAAATGTGTTTTTATTATAAGTTATGTTATATTAATATTAAATATTAAATATATTAACTTAATTTATTTATTTTTACTTTTAAATTACAATTATATTGTTTATACATTTTTTTTGTTAATATCTTATCATGTTTTTTATTTCATTCTTGAATTTAAAGTATTTAATGGACCACTTTTTGCAGAGTGAAATTATTAGTCATCATCAAAGATCTTAAGAATTTAAAATTTCCAATATATTCGATAAAATATTAAGACCGTAGTATTTTTAAATGCGTAGTGGTATTAGATATTGGATTTTTTAATCGGTTCATTGAATATTTGTGATGGGAATTTATAAAGCATTATAAATTTTATTTATATTTATTAGCAATTTATCAATTTTATATCTTTCAATTATTATACAGTAATGCACGCGCAATTTGTTTTAGTGATGTAATTTCACTAACATAATTAATTTAAAAATATTTTTAACAAATTTAAAATTTACTCCATGTACATTTTTATAATCGTAAATAATTAAATATAATTATGTGTTTCAACATACTAATTCAAGTATCAGACACCTATGCTAATCTTTGCATTTTTTTAACAATACAAATGTATGATGAATTTTGCGATATTGCACTAAAATTTTTTTAAAATAAATTTTGTATATTGCAAGAAATTCCTGTGTGCAAAGCACGGGCTATATTACTAGTTGAAGTCTAATGTCCATCGCGAAAAGAATTCTTTTATAACAGAAGAACATGTAATATGTTCCGGAAATTTAAATAATAAAATATTCATGTCTGGAAAATAGAATATCATACAAACTAACAATAAAATTAGTTAGGTATTGATTTAAAATAAAAGTAAAAAATAAAAAATAAAAGATCTTAAGATAACAAATAATAAAATCATAGCAAAAATGTTAAAATATAAAATATAACCAAAGGAAAAATCTTTTGGTTAGAATCTCACTATTATGTATAAAATTTGGAATACTCCAAATGACCACCAAAAGTATAAATCTAAAAATAATAATTAGATATACGTGAGATTTGGTTGAATGTATGTATAGTTCATTGGTTGTATAGTGATTGTATATATGTAATATGTGTAACTATTCTATTATTATACATTATACATGTAATATGTAATATGTGTAACGATTATTATGTTACCATGTTACCAAATGCATCTAATCTTTTTAAAATTTTAATATTAGTTAATACATTGAATATAATTATGTATTACTTCGTAACCCAAATTAATAAGACATATTATAACTTACCCCCTTAAAATGTGTAATCAATCGGATGTTTTTAGTTGACCCTTCAAAAAATTGTTATTTTCATTTATGATTATTAGAGATCCGATAATTCTAATTTTCACCCTACATATAACATTATAATATCCCGAATTTTTCAAAAATTATTATTTATTATTTTTTGAGTGTTTTATGTGATTTCCAATATTAAATGAATAAAATTGTGGATATTTTATTCCTGTTCTATGAGTTTGGAAATTGTTAAAAGGAGTTTTATAAAAGATCAGAAAGTTATTATTTATGTAATTTGGATATCTTGTTTCTGGAACTAGAACCTAAAAGATCTTGGTATAGTTAGGGTTGCAGATATTAAATATCATTGCTAGCATTTATTTATTGATTAAACAAACTTTTTTTATATTGAGGTTTAATCGTAAAGACCAAATCCTCTGACCCGGGATTTGGGGGGTGTTACAGGTTAGTATCAGGGTCGAGGTTAAAGTAAACTAGAAATGAGAGTGTGTAGGAGTGTGCATAGTTATGTAAGGACGCCACAACTCCTATAGATTTCGTGTTGGACTATTGATATAGTACCAACGAGTAACTTAAGATTATGTGTGCTCGTTTGAGATGGTTGTGCTGAGCTGGATGAAACTTTTGGCAGTTATAGACGTCTATTGTGTGAACTTATGAGGCTATTGCGAATCGACGACGGTGTAGAATATTGGTAACCTTAGGGACATGAAGAAGTGTATAGAATCAGATGGCGAGTCATCGGAAGAGTCGATAAAGAAAGCATTTTAAAGACCTTGGCATTACCTTCTATATCTATACATTATTTCGACATCACTCGAAAAGAGATACTCCCTCCGTCCCATTGATTATTATACGTTTACTATTTGCACACATTTCGAGACCTTTATAAAATATAGTTCCGTAATGTTTTTTTCAAATTTTTTTTTTGAATAAAAGTTTAAACATGAAACTTTTATTCAGAACAAAAATTTAAAAAATATTTTGGAATTATGTTTTAAATGAGCATTGAAAAGCGTGTCGAAAAGTAACGTATAGAAATCAATGGGACAGAGGGAGTATATGTTAGAGTATATATTTTCTAACACTCATTTTCAAATCATGTCTGTGTTCTAAATGTGCTAGAGGATGTCATGAAGCCTATTTTCAGGTTTTGAAAGCCCATACAGGTTATGATATTTGAACTTTCACTTTTCTTATACGGTGGACAGGTTTATTGGTGATGTAGCACCACTTGCTCATTTTGTAGCAATTTTTTATTTTCTGGATTGCATTTTTTCCAGAAATAGCGGCTTTAAAATCTATTCAGTTTCGATACAAGGGTTGCATTATAGAATCATTTATTAGAAACACTTGATTATTCGTTTGATTTTGAATTCCTTTCATATTTTTTCTACCCTGACTGAGATGAACACCCTTGTTTATAGGGGACTCCAGGACTCTCTGTCTGTGTGATGTAGGGACGCCATCACTGGTGTGTTGTGCATCGCAAAAAGGCTAACCACCTTCACTTGTAAATGTCTTAACTAAGGCACGCAACATAAGTTCTCTTGATCGTAATGATCTCTTAGTTATTTTTTATATTTCAAATGTGTTACTTCAATATTTATAATCCCATATTCGCAAATTTTGTAATATTTGTTATGATGTGGATTTTTTTTTCTTTCCAGAGTTCCATGATTTTATTATCTATAATATTTAAAGGTATGTCAATCAAGTTGAGATGAGTTAATGTTGTCAAGGTAAAATAAGATATTGTGACAGATTGCCACGAACAATGGTGGATTGTAATGCGATTGTAATATCAGTAATGTATAACGAAATCAACCTCTCTCTCTCTCTCTCTCTCTCTCTCTCTCTCTCTCTCTCTCTCTCTCTCTCTCTCTCTCTCTCTCTCTCTCTCTCTCTCTCTCTCTCTCTCTCTCTCTCTCTCTATTAATGAAGGTTATCATGTTAAAAAGTTAGCCAAATTTTATGCGAAAAAAACTATAGTGCGGAGTGAAGCTCCCGTAATAATTGTGTTAAACAGAGAACCCGAGTTTTTATTTAAGATTTTCAGAAAAGTTGCGTATGTAAGATTGAAAAGTTGGCAAGAAGATCCCTAGTGTGTTATTCTGCTGATACTGAGGACGAAATCCTTATAAGGGGGTAGATTGTAATATCCCAAATTTTTCAGAAATTATTATTTATTATTATTTGAGTATTTTATGTGATTTCCTATATTAAAGGAATAAAATTATGGATATTTTATTCTTGTTTGATGAGTTTGAAAATTATTAAAAAGAGTTTTAAAAAGATCAAAAAATTATTATTTTTGGAATTTGAATATCTTGTTTCTAAAACTATAACCTAAAAGATCTTGGTATAGTTGAGGTCGGAGATGTTAAATATACTTGCTGAAATTTATTTATTGATTAAACATGTTGTTTTATATTTAGTTTTCATCGTGACGACCAAATCCTTTGACCCTTTGAGGATGTTACACTACAGTCTTCACCTTCTTTAATATACGTTTCGTTTGAGTACGTTTATAACAAACGGGCAAGTCTAAATAATGTTAAATTAGGAATGCGAGTAAGAATACTTAAAAAGTGTTATTTACATAAAAATATACAAAAGAAAAATGTAAAAAAAATTCTAAGAAAATTTATAAACTCAATGAACAATTATGAGTGAATGATATAAAATGTTACATATAAAATAAACATTGAAATATTTATTCCCCTCGAAAAAAAATATAATAACATGTTATAATGAATAATTTAAAATTACAATTAGTATTTAGTAAAGGTATAACATTACAAAAGTTAGCCTTGAAAGAAATGAGTTATTCAGATCTAAAAATAAATTGAAATACTATCGGTAAACCCCGCACTATATGTCAAAAATTAGAACAAGTAAGATGTTTATATCAATATATATTTTAATTGGAGGATAAGATTGTGTAACCAATTAGTTAGTAACAGGACTTAGGGAACGACAAAATCAAGCTAACAAAAAATTCAAAACAATATTGAGTGGAAATGGAACTGATGAATAAAAAATGCAGAAAAGAAGAATACAACGTTACTTAAAAGGAAAATCACAAGCAACGGGAAATAACAACTTCTAACCTACCCAATCTCTTTATCCCGAAGCTATAAATTATCTCTTTTTAGACATATGTCAATATAATAGTGGTTAAATTCTTGTACCGTTATGGCACATGATCCCAACCTGATGCTAATAATAACACACCAAACGACTCATTTTATTTCAACATTATCATCTAATTATTACATTAATCAATAAATAGAAAATATAACCATTTTGACTATTTATCTAGTCAAAATAGTTACATTGCCGCCCTCTTAAAATCATCGTTGACCTCACAGATGAAAGTTTGAGATTGCTCAGTGATGGTAGAAGCATCCTCCCATATTACATCTTCAGGAATCGAATAAGTCCAATGAAACAACCACTGTACTATCACCCTGTTTTTTTTAATGAACCTGAACTCCAATAATTTATATGAATAAACTAAGAACCGCCCCTCTGGTCCCAACTTGGGAAATGTATAAGAGACTATGTATTTGAAACACATTTTCTTCTTCAGTAAATTAATGTAGAAGACTGGGTGCACTAGGCTGCCAACCGTTAAATGCAGTTTGTAGGCTACATGTTCAACCCTTTTCAGAATCTGATAAGGACCATAGTATCTGTGTGCCAATTTGAGATGTCTCATGACTGCTACTGAAACTTGTTTATAGGGTTGCAGTTTTTAAAAGACCAAATCACCTTCCCGCATTCCACTTTCCTTCATGTTATTGTTAACATAGAATTTACATTTTTGTTGAGCTTGCTTGATAGCCTCTTGTAATAGAGCATTCGTTGATTCCCTTTTACTTGAAAATCTTCCATTATTACATTAGCAGCTCCATGGTCGATGAGAATGCAAAAATACATAGGTTTAACTCCATATAAAGTTTCAAATGGGCTCATCTTTATAAGGTAAAAGTTGTACTACCATTCAACTAGTGTTAACCACTTATTCCAGCTCTTAGATCTGCAACTAGCCATTACTCTGAGATATTGTTCTAGACACCTGTTCAACCTCTCAGTTTGACCATCTGACTGGCGGTGATAGGCAATATTAAGGTGCAATTTTTGTGCCTGCAGCATCAGATAGTGACTTCTAAAAAGAACTTGTAAATGTTTTGTTCCTTTTAGACACCGCTGATTTAGGCATTTCATACAATCTATAGACAGTGTCAAAGAAGGCTTCCGCTCCCTGAGTGGCAATGTAGGGATCAGTCTGAGGAATAAAGTACCCTATCATTGGATAATCTATTTACAACAACCATTATATAATATTTGTCGTGTGATATGGGAAGTCCCTAAATGAAGTCACAAGATATATCTTCCCACGTCTGTCCTGGAATGGGAAGAGGCTGAAAAAGTCCACCAGGAAATTAAGTTCCACTTTTCACCATTGGCATATGTCACATAAAGCTCTATATTCATTTACCTATTTTCTCATATCAGGATATAAAAAAGCAGTGTAAACTTTTTAAAAGTCACATCCGATCCTAAATATCCTCCATAAGAACTATCATGGCGCTCCCATATCGATTTTTGCTTTCAATTTCCTTGGGTTCCCACATAGAGTTTACCATCACATTTGATCAAACCCTTTGTGAATCGGTACTCCTCATACTTTTCATCTTGGATAGCAATGCCAGTGATAATCTGCCAGGCTTCAGGATCCTTATTGTAATTTTTCATGATCTCTGCCAATCACAGTTGGTTTGAGGTGGTCATTTCACTGACATTTCCCTTAGCGCACCATTAGGAATCCTTGATAAAGTTGAGAATAATTTTGGGCTCGGGGAGGTCATCGATGTTTCTCCCCCATATTTCTCATGAATTTGCGGTGACATGAAAATCATATATGAAGAAGATGATGTAAACTTAACAAAAGGGTTTTCAAATGGAAAAAGTTTAGCGTGTTGTCCTGATTTTAGCTCTACAAGCTCATAATGAGGTTGAGAAAAAATCCATTGGCCATTGTTCCGTGTGTTCCACCTAGTCCTGCACTCCAATCAAGGATAAAAGTAAATAAAGAATATATGAAGGTTACGCTTTTGATGATGAGGGGTGGTTAGTCAATCAGTTATTTTGATTCTTGACGAAGGTGTTTTGAAGTCTATTGTTGAAGCCTTTCGCAAATCAGTTATCAATACGGAACATGTATTGTTTGAGGGAATTTTTTTAAGGACATTTTAGATAAGACAGTTAGAGGCAATCTCTCAGATTTCTTAAGATATGTTACATTGATGATAACGTGGACGAGGGAAAGAATGACAACACATGTATTTAAAAGTTTGTTGATCTGGGTTGCATAAGTGCACGAGTGATTAAGTGAATAAAGGGGTTTTTGGAGTGAATCACAGTCTCTCAAGGGTTATTTTGCCCTTTTTGTTGTTGATATCATATCTTTGTTGTTTTGCCTTTTTGAGATTTAAGTTGGTTTAAAGTTATAGTTTTGAGACATAGCCAATTATCTATTTAATTTATTTGGTTAATAAAAAAATAATCAAAATAATTAAAGAATATACCATCAAATTTTTTTGGTTCCAATCCCGTGAATAAATATTTATATTGTTATTTATACATTACCCAAATTTTGATATTCGAATCCCAACAATAACAAATATTTATATTATTATTCATACAAAATCTAACTTTTCAGGTTTGAATTCCGGCATTAACAAAAAATTATGTTATTAAATATACACTGTCAAATTTTTTAAAGTTCGAATTCCGCTAAAAATAATATAATTTAAAATCCATTATATCCATTATATACTATATAAAATGAAAAACATAAGTTTTAATAAAGTGGTTTGAATTGTAAAATTAGGTTATTATTGAAACTTGTTTTTTACCAATT
This sequence comes from Apium graveolens, assembly GCF_009905375.1. Lineage (NCBI taxonomy): Eukaryota > Viridiplantae > Streptophyta > Magnoliopsida > Apiales > Apiaceae > Apium > Apium graveolens. The sequence goes on from NW_027418706.1 coordinate 79,789, forward strand.
AACCGGACATGTACCGTTTTCTTTAAAACAATTTTTAGTTTGTGCTTTTGAGAACATATATAATAAATATCCTCAAAATAATATATAAATATAGGGAAAAATGGAATTTAAAGGCCAAAATAGAAAACTATTATGCCAATCCACCTTTATTTAATAATATTTAAAAATGAAATTAAAAATTTAACTGTACCAATATGAATACCATGTAAATATACGTAAGTTTTCTAGTATTTTTTTTAAAATATGTTGACTTAATTATTTTTTGCATGTGTACAGTAGGATCGTTAAAAATATTCAATAAATATATTTTAGACCGCACTAATAAAAAAATTTGTACTAATAAAAAAAGTTTTCTAGTATATTTATATTTTTTTTTGACAAAAAAGTGTATATAAAATGAAGAAATCCGAATAGGCTAAAACTTAGGAATAAAAGAAAAACATCAAACAGCACCACCGCGGAGAGGTTGAAGGGATGTCGGGTATGGGAGATGGCTACGTGGGCACGGCCCAAGACGCTGTTAGGATCCGACGGCTTGAAAAACAAAGAGAAGCTGAGAGAAAGAAGATTCAAGACCTCAAAAATAAATCCGCTTCTACTAAGGGTCAATCGGGTCTTCTTCAATTCGGGTCGGGTACTTCTGAGGTCCGTTTCTTCTACTTTCTATATCAATCATTTGGATTGACTTGGTGGTCTGGGTTTTGTTAGTGAAATGCTATGTTTTCATGATTTTTTTGTATCTAATCCTTGAGGGTTTGTATTGTATTATTTTCATTTATAATACGTGACGATAGCGGAATAGGTTAAGTGTGACTGTATTATAATGTGTTTGTTTTGCTTAATCTTCATGTATTGGGTGAATTGTAATTGTAATTCTTGTTTGATTGAAAGAGACCGCTCTTGTTGGCGGTAAGTGGTAACGGGTCACTTCAATATGTTATGTTATAAAATTGCGGTATGGTAGCTCGCATGTCGTATTATATTCATACTGTTGGCTGTTGGGGGTAAATATAGAACAAATGAATCATATATATGAACAAATTTATATGTGATCTTCCTGTGTATGAGGATCGGGGGTTATGTATACATAAGGTCATGTTGCAAACTATTTTAGCGGACACGTTTTATAAACAAATCACCAGTTAAGGTAGTTCAAGTAACAAACAATACTGCAAATTACCTTGTCTGATCCTTTTGTACTTTGTAGTCAATGGACATCTATATACATATTTATACAGAGTGAGTGAGTTAGATGGAACTAGTAGAATTTTAATGATGTACTTGTTCGTTCCCCGTACTTGTATATTCAAATTTTTGTAACTTAAACTCTGGTTTATCGATTCATCAGATTCTTGAGACTGCATTTAAGAAGGAAACAGTGGGCCTGGTTACCAGGGAGCAGTATGTTGAGAAGGTATATCTCTATTGCTAGTTAGTTATTGATTTAATTCTTGAATTTCAGTAAAAAAATTCTTGCTGACAATTATTTGATGCTATGTAGAGAGTTAATATCCGAACTAAAATTGAAGAAGAAGAGAAGGAGAAACTTCAAAAGATTCAACAAGAGTGAGTGTTATTTTGGTGAAATAATGGTAATTTGTGACTTTTACATAGCTGTTCTGTTTTTATATTTATTATATATTTTCTTGTACTCAAATGCAGGGAGGAAGAGCTTCAAATGCAGAAATTGAAAAAGCGAAAAATAAGGGCCAATCCTCGATTATCTTTCTCTGATGACCTTGAGAATGGATGTGAAGAAGAAGACGGGGACAACAGTAAGTAAATTATATTAACTGATAGTTCTAGTCATTACATCTGGTATTACTAGTTCTCTAGTTTAACTCCCTTAATGTGTTCGTATACCAGTAATTTCTGCTGTATTCAGAAATATACGAGGTTGAGTTTTGTAGCTAGATTTTTTTTGGAAGTGCTAAGAGGGTCACTATTTATCCTTGTAGTGCTTGATATAGATCACAATCAACATTTGGATGCTTAACCTTAAGGGGATAAGTTTCTGTACATTGCTTGATTGGGGCCTCCTATCAACAAATTTTTTGTTAATCTTTGGTATGTGGTAATTAACTAATTGTTATCTCAAAAAAAGAACGAAGACTGAAAACGGTAACTAGGCTTTTATTTATTATAGAAGAGGCTTGTTATGTATACTTGTATCATTTGTTAGTATTATCTCATCCCGTGCTAACAAACCAATTAATATCAAGTCCCTGCAGAAAATAAAGAACTAAACAACTTTGGACACAGGGGTTTTGGCAAAGATCCCACAGTAGAAACTAGTTTTTTGCCAGACAGGTCTCTTTCTCTTCAACTCTGAGTTTTAGTTGTGTGTGTTCTTTATCAAGTTTTAAAAATAGTATCTGGATTTGGCTTGTTCTTTTAGCATATATTCATGCTTTACCTTTGATGCGTGAAGCATACTACAGTGAGAGAGAGGCAGAGGAACAAGCAGAACGTGAAAGACTAAGGAAACAATGGCTTCGTGAACAAGAGCATATTAAAAGTAATTTTCCAACCTTGTAACATTTTCTTCATCTTGACTTACAGTTGCTTAACTTGTTTTCTCATGATTTCTAGATGAACCTCTTCAAATCACTTACAGCTACTATGATGGAGCTGGTCACAGGCGGGTGCTCCAGGTTATTAGTGGCCTCTCTCTCTCTCTCTCTCTCTCTCTCTCTCTCTCTCTCTCTCTCTCTCTCTCTCTCTCTCCCTCTCCCTCTCCCTCCCTCCCCCTCTCTCTCTTTCCCTCATGATTTTTGCTGTAATCAGGTTCGGAAAGGCGATTCCATTGGTGAGTTCCTTCGGGCTGTGCAACAGCAACTTGCACCAGAGTTTCGAGAGATCCGAACTACTTCAGTGGAGAATTTGCTTTATGTGAAAGAAGACCTTATTATCCCTCATGTAAGCAGCTTTTAGCTAAATTATGTCTCAAAATTATTATGTCAGCATCTTGATTTTCGACATTATATTTCATGGGACCATCTATAAAGTAACAACTGTTTCCTTGATCTTGGACGTTCAGCAACACAGTTTCTATGAGCTGATTGTTAACAAGGCGAGGGGAAAAAGTGGACCGGTATGTTCAGTTTCTTGTAATTTCTTGTGTGAGATGGACATAAATTATTCCAAGTGTTCCACACACACACACATAAGAATACACTTTGACGCATAAATGTTGATCTATTATGAATTCATTAAGCTGTATTATTTTCTTTTGCATCTCTTAAATGTTTTTCACATTTTATCCTGCACAGCTTTTCCACTTTGATGTACACGAGGATGTCAGGACGATTGCTGATGCAACCATAGAGAAGGATGAGGTATGACACATGTATTGTAATATTCGTCTTCTGGAGATCTGCATCAAGTAACAAGTGAAGTGAATATCTAGTACTAATTTGATATTGTGCCATAATTACCAACTGGCTTGCAGCTAATTTTTTATTTGATATATGTTTTTACACCTGAGATTTTATATCTCATAATAAAGTCAAGAAGCAAATCGAATCACATGGTCGATAAGACTAAACTCTTTCTTTTCTTTCTTTTTTTTTCTGGGAGAAAGGGGGATAGGAAAGCAAAGTTTGGCGATGACCGTTACCCTGTCAAGAATTAGGCTTTATAAATGTAGAATTGCAAGTATATTTGGTGTTTAGTGTTCAGATGCAGATAAGTAACTAGGTACGTAGAGAATTCCCAGAGAAACTGAGAGATTGAGAGAGATTAAGCTGACAAGGAAAAATTTGTTTCAGCCAAAGTTCGTTTGATGTGTAATTTTTTTAATTGGACTAGTAAGTTCCTGGAATTATATAAAGCCAATCTATGCCACAATGTTATATTTAAAGAATGAATGGCACTACTCAGACGAGCTTGTGTTTCAAAATAATCCATGTTACAGTTCCCAAGAGTGAGGATGTTATTTGTTTGTCTTAGCAGTTAGTATGTGTTCCCATGTTTTACAAGGAGTTGCAAATATTAACTGCCTATTTTTTTTCGATTGGCAGTCACATGCTGGCAAAGTTGTCGAAAGGCACTGGTACGAAAAGAACAAGCATATATTCCCTGCCTCAAGATGGGAGGTAATCTCTCTCTCTCTCTCTCTCTCCCTCTCTCCCTCTCGCCCTCACACACATTCACACACACACACACATACTTCTGGTTGTGTTTAACTAGGGAATCTTATTAAATGTCTGGTACCTAATAAGATGGTGCTAAACAATCTTATAGAACAAGTACCAGAGGTAGTTTGGTGTTGTACCGCCTTTAGTTACTCATATATTTACTGCATCAGTGTGATTAATACTTTGCAACTTTGTGGGGTGGGTTAAATAGCTTCCTAATAACGTGGTTGTAGGCTAAAGATGCCCGCATTTCTACATATTCATTTTTTGGATATCCACTCCGGTGGAGTTGGGTTTTGTAGACGAGTAGTAGGTTGCTCATTTTCTGTACGTAAAGAGATGAGAGAGCAAATGAAAAAAAACTCCGTTTGTCTGTCGGAAAATAACTTGATTTTGGAAAATATTTTCTTGGAAAATGAAATTCAGTAAAAAAAATTTGACGGAAATCTTTTTACGGGAAAATATTTTCTATCGTTTGACTATCATGAAGAAAATTATGGAAATTTTTAAGAAAATATTCAATTTGGAATTTGTTTTCCTTTTCTATTGAAGGGAAGAAATTTTTTACAGGGAATTTCCTCCTTTGGAAAATATTTTATTTTATTGAGACCAAACGATGGTTGAAAAATATTTTCCAGAATTTCTGATAGTAACTGTGTTGGTTTGAGTTTTGGAAAATAAGCATAGCTGGAAAAGTTTCCCGTTAAGCAAATAGAGCCTAAATAGGAAAAGAAACCCCTTTTGGGCATTTCTTATTGGTAACTGGAAACACTGCAGGTTACAACACAACTTTCCTGCAAATTGGTCATGTGTTGTAGGGAGTGAATTTTAGATCTAATCTTTTACTTTTTCTGATTTCCTAAAGTCCAGCTATATATTTCATGATGCTTACATCCACACACCTTTTGCTTTCCTTCATTAGTAATTCTTCTTTACTTTTCTGCAATTTGTTACAGATTTATGATCCAACGAAGAAATGGGAGAGATATACCATCCACGGTGACTGATTTACTCAACTGACAGATTAAACAGTATTGTGATATTGCTGAAGCCGTCTCTGCATTTCCACATGTTTTCTTATCAAGCAGTAGTTGTACAAGTTACAATAGAATTTAAAGGAACAGTAGCGCTTGTAAAGATTTTGTGAATGCTGTACGGGATTTATCATTTTATCTTCAACTGATTTTAATTTCGACTTATCATAAAGCTCAATTAATTGTTTTTTCGGTTTGATCGGCTTCGATGAGATTAGGATTGAATGAAATTTGTTACATATTCTGGCTTCCATGATACAGGCATTCGGGAGTAACCTATTCAATATTAGGGAGATTGTTTTTTTCTGTCCCATTGATTACCAGAACAATATCTACAACAACACTCTTATCGAGATTGTTTTATAGGCTTTCTTGTAACTATAAAAATTATTTAAATACTGAAAAATTAATAATTGTTTCCAGTTCAATTTTAGTATAATGGCTATATTTATTCATTTGAATCGTAAAATATGTAGTTAAATTATACTCCCCGGGAAAAAAGAAGAAAAGAAAGGACAAATAATGTAAAGTAAATTACAAATTCGATTGCATATTGAGAAAATAAATTCAATCGCCTCTCAATTATTTCAATTTTATTGTTCTGAGTTGCAAAAGAAAAATAATGAATTATTATTATTATTATTATTATTATTATTATTAAATTAAGCCGGTATTACTCCATGGGATGATAAGAGAAAGCTCAGAGTATATTAGCGAATTACATGAAGCCACGTCAACTTGATTTGTCACTGCCAAACTCTGAAACGTAAAATGAAAAGGGAAAAAAAATAAAAATAAAGAAAGGCTTCATTTACTTTGCTATATCTCTCTGTCAAGTTAATAGGGTATTTACATCTCGGCGAGATTCTCCGTCACATCTCAGCAGCAACACAATCATGCCGTCGATTAGGTTTCTATTGGTCCTCGCGCTGCTTCTCTTCTCTGCTCCTTTTCTCCAAGGTCTCTTTTTCACCTTAATTTCAGATCTAGATTCATTTGTTCGTTTTTTCTTTTTAATTTTACTTCTTACTTATATCCACTGATCTGTTGATTTATTTAGTTTTGTATATTCAGTTTGTTGTTTTTTATGTAATGATCTGCTCATTAATTCAAGTTTGCTACTTCACTAGTTTGTTTAAGAATTTATTTTCCACTGATTAAGGCCTTTAGTATACTATTCTGCATCTTAATTTATTGTTTTTTTGTTTTTCGATATGTTGTTCATTTGTGCAATTGAATTTTTACTTTGTAGCATCATCATTTGATTGATTCAACTTCAGTTTTTCTAATTTGGTGTGTTGATCATTTGGTAATTTTTAATTTATGCAATGATATGTTGATCCGTTAAGCAATTTCGCGGGATTGAAGCTTTTGTTTCGGAATTTGGAGTTTTTTTAGTTTTGACTTATTTCTGTTGATAATCAAAATTTTGCCATCATGTTTACTGCATTTATAATAGCTACTCAGGTCGAGAAGATTGATTTATTGTACTCCTTCCTTATTTGTAATAGATGCTGCAGTATTATTCATTAAGGTTGACTTTTCTTGATAGTGTCTAAATTTTAGGATTTCATCCACGCCGGTTGATTTATTTAACATTCTGCATTATTTGGATCATGTAAATAAATGGCTAACTAAGCTCTTGTGGCACCACAGTTGCTAGATGTCAATCAGAGTCTGAAGCAGAAGTAGAAACCACGGAAGATGGAGAACTTGGGATTGTGGGCGATGATGTCCAAGATTTCAGCGACGGAAGTTTTAGTCCAGCTCCTGGTGTGGAAACAGTTTGTGTCTTCCCCAAAAATCCATCTAAATGTTAGTATCTTTCTTCTTTTTGGGTGTTCCATTTTAATTTTACACTACTTCATGGAACAAAATTGGTGGATCCAAGACTAATTGAAATCTTTTTTTATATCTATGCAGCTGTTGTTGCAGGGGAAGCGGCTGATCTCTTAATTGGATTGCAATATGAGGGTAATTATTGTTCATCTTGGGTTGTGTTCTTATGGTTGATGTTTGTGTCATGGTGTTCCCATTTTGTTTTAGTACTCAATCTTTTTTGTCTTCCGTCTCTATAAATGTTCCCTCTTCCTGCAGTTGTCACAATAAAGCACAACCTATTATTATCTATTGGCTAATCTTTGTTGCAATTTCTTGTTTCTTGCCTTTGGACTTGTGATTTCTCTTGACTATTTGATGCCTGAAACAGGGGAATCAAATCTAAAAGTTATTGCTGTTCATGCTAGTGTTCATCTTCCTTATGATCATAATCTGCTCGTTCAGAATCTTACTACACAGGTAATTTAAGTCAGTGGTGCCTTTTTGCAATTACTTGCTCTTTTTGTGAATAAATTTAGCAATTCATTTTTCCAATCACTTCCACCAATAAGATGTACGACAAATAGGCTTTGAACTTTTGCTTACTTCATGCAAGTGATCAGTTCAGGATTATTGTAAGCTGCCAACATAACATATACTTATCACTTGAGCTTGAGTAATATCGAAATCTTCCAAAGTCTAATTATACATCCACCATAAGCTCTGATATCCGGTTTGAGGCTTATGTATTGCAGCTATATATGCTTCTGCATATTCCTAAAAATGCTGCATACAGTGGCTGATTTTAAGCTCTGTATCTTGTAATTACAATGATTTTCAAATAGTGATAATTATGTTATTTGCGACTTTTATGTTACCATTACTTTCTAATTATTGATGCTCACATTTTATTTTTTTCCCATCATAGACCTTTAACAGTGCTACAGTTCCTCCTTCAGCCCAGGCAACTTTCCCATACACTTTTGCAGTCAGCAAATTCTTGCAGGTGGTTTTTTTAACTCGTATCTTGCATGACATTTTTTTGAACTGAGCGCTCTAATATCTTTTGCTTATTTCTGAATGACACCAACAACTTTTTTTAGTCAAAGCGCTTACTTTATTTTCTTTCTATTGCAGGCTGGGACATTTGATCTCGTGGGAATCATTGTTTATGAGATAGATCAGACCGCATACCAAAGTACATTTTACAATGGTACTATTGAAGTTGCTGAGGCGGGTGGTCCTCTAAGTGTTGAATCTGTATTCCTGTTTTCCCTTGCCGTAGCACTGCTTGTCCTTTTTGGACTGTGGGTCCGTACTCAGATCTCTCAATTCTCAAAGGTATTTCCTGTGAAGTTGTGCATGTATTTCTCATATTTTTTAGTTTTATCTTTTTATGTGCTGATTGTGGTGTGTGTTTTTAAATTTAGTTTTGTATAGTGTAGTTCGCCTTTTTTTTCTTATAGTTATATTCATCCTTGTCAAGATTTTTTTGGGGGAGAGTTATTATAATCTTCTTGCACAATTTTGTCCCAGAGAAAATGGTTGAATTTATTTCCTTTCGTGAAAATAGTTTAATTTTTTTTATGTACTCCCTCCGTTCCAACAGATTGTTAAGAAAAGAAAAGGGAACTGGGATGTCTCATCCAATTGTTAACATGACCTAAGACAACATATATTTCTTCACTAATTTTAGTAGGTCACACTGACTTGCCCACTTTTTCTTATCTTTGTCTAATATGCTTGATTTGAATTTTGTTAAACTAATAAATAATTGTGGTATCTTCCTTCCATTTTCAGTCACATTAATGAAAACAGTTTTTCTTAATGGAAATTGAAAATTGCGGAACTATTAATTTATGTACTTCTTTGCAATGTACATTGTGCATTCCATTTGTCTTCGGTCTACCCTTTCAAGTGCATTAGAGTTGATTTTATTTCCTTGACTACTGCTTAGAAGAATGGTCTTTTTTTTTGAAAAGCGGTCTCTTCATTACATATAGTAATTTTTTAATTCTTATGTAAAAATCTGTTATAGTTTCATTGTTCTTATAGCCTAATGCTTTTTTTAATGCTCAGAAAACCAAGAGGACACAAAAGGTGGAAGTTGGCACAGCAACCACTGATGCCTCTATGGATGAATGGCTCGAGGTTTGTACTTATGCAGTTTAACATTCAAAACTTGTTTTCAATGCTTCAGTGATATTACGATAAATATTTACACCACCAGAAGGGCGAGGTGGCCCTTTTTAACTTGAATATAAATTGAAAACATTCAGACTTCTTACCGGTTAATATTTTTTTTATCAGGGAACTGCATATACCCAGTCTAGCAAATTAAAGAAGAAGAAGTAAATCAGCTTTCTCACCTAGTTCGGCTGAATGAATTATTACATTGAAGCTAGATTCCTGTAACCCAAGTTAGGCACACCTAGATACATTAAGGGCTAAGAAGGTAAACAGTTTTTACAGGAAGAGTGAAACTTGAAAAGACCTGCCTTGCTGTTGTAGCATGTTCTAGAATCTTTTATGTTCCATCAATTTGGACCTTGTAAAAGTTGAGGCTTTTTCTTTCAATGCGGAGTTGCCGTATATTTATGTTAGAACACAATTTTGTAAAAACTTTTTTCTTCTACTAAGTGTGCCTCTTTTAGTTTTGGCTTTCCTTTAGTATATTTGTTATTACAAGCGACGTAAACTTTTGCACTGTACCGTGAACTTTTGTTTTAATGTAGAACTTTTTCCCACTTGATGCACAAAATTAGTGTTTTCCAATGTATTGGGATATAGAACCCACTGAGAATGTCCTAAAACATTTACACAAATGAGTGGATCGATTGAGGGGTTGTTTTGTGAAGTCGCGAGTAAGACTGATGTATAGGGCAAGTCAAGCTCTTGTCGATGCATAAAATTAAGCAAATGGCCAAATCCAATGGTTAGAACTTAATAGAGACCCTGTGCAGGTGGGCATAAACTTTCTGCACCAGAATTTGAAGGCGCCACAAGACTATGATATATTGGACAGAGGCAAACCCTCCTTGATGTATAAAATCAAGCAAATGGCCGAATCCAATGGTTAGACGAGACCCTATGCAGGTTACTTTCTGCAACAGAATGGCCAAATCCAATGGTTAGAAGAGACCCTATGCAGGTAACTTTCTGCAACAGAATTTGAAGTTGTTTTAACACGACTACCATTGACCGGACTCTCAGCATAATTTAAAGAAGTTTTACCTTGTGTAAAATAAATAATACGATAACATGTCGATAATGTGACTACTTGACCATCATATAAAACTAAGTAGGACCTAAACTTTACAACGCAGTGTATGAAACTAACCAAAAATTGACAAACAAAATTATGTAGTTTACGGTTGGAGAACCATTAAACAGCCTCCCCAATCCATCACCAACTAAGGGTTGCTGCATTATGGCATTGACAACATCACAAATCTAACTCTTAGCAATAGATTTTACTCTAACTAAATGGCAATCACACATTGTTGGGTTGGGGGTTGGAGATAGGTTCACATGCTTATTAATGCTATCATGCTGTCATTTAGTTTGACAAAATGTAGCTTGCCCAAATTAATTATACAAGGTTGATGCCAGCCAGAGTACAAAATCTGATTAATACCTACTAATTTGTATTTTTGTAGAAACTTTTTGGTGCAGATGCAGACATCAACTATTTTTCTAGAGATCCAAGTCCAAGTTAACAGTTTACTGTTAGTGGTAACCTGTAAGGCTGTAACCAACACAACCTACTCTCCCTAGAACTGTAGAAGATAAATGATGAAACAGAACCTACATTTATATTTTGTGGAGATAAATTTTTATGATGAACTTCCAGATAACTTCTGAAAGAAAGGGCCACCATACCACATTTGTTAATGGATCAAATTCAGAACCTAATTCTAACAAAATATCTGTATGCTGCATGGTTTCGACAAGTTTAAATGTAGCTTTCAGATTGTTTGGATTTATTCTTTGCTACCATGATTTATATTTATATACACACGTATAAGATTCATCAAATCACAACAAATTATATCTAAAGTGTATGTTAATGTCTTGTTGACCCTTTAAAACCAAAAACAAGCTTTCATAATCATGCGTTTCTTTCTAACAAAACAGCATCAACCAAGACCTGGGACACAGATTAAGATGTTTAACTACAAGATCAGCTTAAGTCTTCTGCATTCGTGTGAAAGGGAGATACATAAACCAGATTTCTGATAAGCACTCTTGATTCGGAAACAGCATGGTCTAGGGAAGGCTCTCTACGTAGGCACTCTTATTCTTATTTCAGGTTTGAAAGTAAATTAGTAGAAACTTTCATTTCTGAAAGGTAAAAATCTTATATCAAGAGATGGAGCTGAAAAGTACATTATGTCAGCATAATAATATACTTGCAGTGCAGAAATGTATTTAAATAACAGCACATTACTAACTTCACTGATTTTTTTACATTTATTAGATAATTTATTGTATGCTGAAAAGACAGTGTCCTAGGAGTAAAGAAGCACAGTTCAATTCTCTTAAAATTCCTAGGAAATTAAATGTTTTACATTTATACAAATATCCAGTAAGAACAAAGGTTTATACATAGGATTTTTTATGAGAAGTGGTAAGTAATGTGTAGTGCATACAGGTGAGGGTCATTTAGTCATTGATAATGCCAGGTTTTAATGACCAAATTTGCTGGTGAACCTTAAGCTGAAATTAAGCACCATGGGTCCCTAGCTTCAAGTGGGCTTGATAAAATTGTCGGTCTTTAATTAAGCCACCTCCTTAAGGTCATTATATATAAGACTACTCCTTAGGACTCTAATACTCACTCACTTAAAGAAGCTTGTAGCTTCAGATCAGTTTCAGGGCTACAATTTGTTGTAATCTTGAATCTTTGTAAGGGTTTTTTCCAGGGTCTGAGGAGGGGTTTCCAATGCGGATTCTTTCTGTTTCCCGATGCGTACTAATTGGTGCTTTGGTTTCATTATTGGTCTCTGTGAGCTTCTGTTATGGGGATGATAAGACAGTTGAGGTTGTTGGACTAGGAGAATGTGCAGACTGTAAAGAAAGTAACATTAAGACTAGCCAAGCCTTCTCTGGTACATATAAAAATTGTTCTTTTTGTTGTTCTTTAAGTACTTTATTTATGCATTTATTCTGTTTGGAAGTTATTATGAAAAAAAATGGTATCATGCCTTCAAATATTCACTTTATGTAGTTTGGCAGTGAATCATGATGATTGGTTGATATACTCACTTGAAATGTGCATGCAGGGCTTCGGGTGACAGTCGACTGCAAATCCAATGAAGGACATTTCCAAACAAGGGGAGTTGGAGAGCTTGACAAAGAAGGAAAATTCACGGTGAGTCTTCCAAAGGAAATCTTGGAAGATGGAAAACTCAAGGAAGAATGCTATGCACAACTTCACGGTGCATCATTAGCTCCATGCCCTGCTCACAATGGCCTAGAGTCATCAAAGATTGTCTTCCAGTCGAAAGTTAATGAGAAGCACACCTTTAGTACCGCTGGAAAACTGAAATTCTCAACACCTGTGTGCACTTCAGCCTTCTTGTGGAAATACAAGTACAAGTACTCTCCTAAGCCATCACTACCCCCCTTGACTCCACACCCATGGAAAAAGTACCTTCCACCTTTGGCTGATCACCCTTGGAAAAAGAAATGGAAGAAGTACTTTAACAAGACACCAGTCTACACACCAAAGCCGGTTTATACCCCAAAGCCGGTTTATACACATCCCCCAGCTCCCGTTTATACCCCAAAGCCAGTTTATACACCAAAGTCAGTTTATACACATCCCCCGACTCCCGTTTATACGCCAAAGCCAGTTTATACGCCAAAGCCAGTTTATACACCAAAGCCAGTTTATACACATCCCCCAACTCCCGTTTATACGCCAAAGCCAGTTTATACTCCAAAACCAGTTTATACACATCCCCCAACTCCAGTTTATACGCCAAAGCCAGTTTATACACCAAAACCGGTTTATACACATCCGCCTATACCTATTTATAAGAAGCCTTGCCCACCCATTGTTCTACCTCCCAAGTTTTTCCACCACCCTAAGATGAAGTACTTCCCACCCCTTCCACCTCACTTCCCTCACCGTCCTTAAATTGAAGCTTCCATGCATGTTGTTGCTCTTCATGAGTGACGTTTACATAAGATGTTTAGTCTGCTGAATAACATCTCGTTTAAATTCCTTATTGCGACAATAATAAAAACCTTTGTGAAAATAGATATATAGTTGAAGGCTTGAGAGTGCTGGCAGTTAAAACGAAGTGGATGCGTGTGATGTACTTTCATATTTATGGTTATTTCAATATTGCATTTGTAAGTTTTTGAGCATTTCAGTCCTGTTGAAATTTAGTATTGTTACAGTGATCAGTACATGATTTTCTTTTCGAGAATATATAGTTTTGCTTATCAATCTGAAACTAATTTAAATAAAGTCGGATGTAGATCAGTAAAGGGTCTCCCCGAATCCCTATAAATTATATGCCAAGGCATTGTAGGAAGAATTCTTAGAGCAACAAAATGAAAACTGAAGGTACAAGTTCAAAAAATTGAACACAACTGGAAATAATTCTCAGTAGAGACTTGCAGGCTTTTGTTCTGTGTGTTTATTCATCAATTTTACAAATAACAAGAAGCGTGAACATAACTCATGTAACGAAACAGATCCAAAGTTTAAAACTCCTGTTAACTTGTTTTACCTTTAACATCGGAAAGGGCAGGTTAAGTGCCGCGAATGAGCTTAGATGAAACAAAACTAGATGATTTGCGAGATTCTCCATCACATCTCAGCAGCAACACAACACAGTCATGCTGTCATTAGGCGCTGTTTCTGTTCTCTGCTCCTTTTCTCCCAGGTCTCTTTATATCTTAATTTCAGATCTAGATTTATTTCTTCTTTTTGGCTTTTTAATTTTACTTCTTAGTTATATCCAGTGATCTGTTGATTAATTCAAGTTTGCTAGTTCACTAGTCTGTGTATGAATTTGTTTTCACTGATTAAGGTCTTTAGCATACTATTGTGCATCTTAGTTTATTGTTTTTTGTTTTTGATATGTTGTTCATTTGTGCAATTGAATTTACTTAATAGTTAATACAGTAGCATCATCATTTGATTGATTCAACTTTTTTTGTTGTGATGATCATTTGCTGATTGTAGTCTATGCCGTTGAGCAATTTTGCTGGATTGAAGCTTTTGTTTCGGGATTTTGCTGCATCATGTTTACTGCTAAATTGCCATTTTGTACTTTTCTGGCAACCTATTCGACTGTTGGATGAAGTCAGATCAAAAAAAAAAAAAACTAACTTGATGCATGTAATTATCGCGACAAGTGTAATTAACATTTTTACCCTTACTACTTGCAGCATGAATTTTGCCAGTCCACTCTATTCAGTTGTTAATCTGAGAAAACTAACTATATGTTAAGTTTATATACTTTGTTGATGGTGTAAAAAATTGCTTTTCTGTAACAAAAAAGAGCAACCAACTAGCTGGTAGGCAGAGTATACATGATTTTGGGTTAATCATGAAGTCTAGACAGACCACACTAATCACAAACTATTTCGGTATATGATTATAATCTGTAAGACGGGGAAAATGAAGAAATCTTAAATATGGGACTGGTGATAATAGTGATGCCACAGTATTACCCAGCTGTTTGTAAGTTCCAACCAACACATTATGCAACCTTGTGGAGTTGCAGTTAAACAGGGGGGGGGTCTGCAATTAAGTAGACCGTAATATAATGATAAAACTAGTATTTGCAGACTTATTGCGATATAGAACCCACTGTGAAGTCACGAGTTAGACTGTGATATATGATATAGTGGACGAGGCAAGCTCTTGTCGATGCATAAAAGATCACAGTTTCTTCCCACACTCTATTAGCTGAGATAAATAAGTTTGCACCAAGAAGGATTAAGGAAAATTTAGAAAATAATGAATGGCCAAATTCAGTGGTAAGAAGAGAGAACCTGTGCAGGTGGGCATAAACTTTCTGCAACAGAATTTGAAGTAGTTTTTACACGACTACAATCGACAGGACTCTACTGCAGAATTTTTAGCATTTTACGTTTTTAACATGATAACATGGCGATACTCTGATAATGTGACCTGACCGATAATTGACCATCGTATCAAACCAAGTAGGACCTGGCCTTTCTAGTACAGTATATGAAACTAACCAAAACTAGAACATAATTATGTAGTTTACGGTTGGAGAAATATTAAACAGCCTCCCCAATCTATCACCAACTAATGTTGCTGCATTATGGCATTGACGGCATCACAAATCTAACTCTTAACAAGAGATTCTACTCTAACTAAATGGCAATCACATTGTTGGGGGTTGAAGATCTGTTCATATGCTAATTAATGCTATCATGCTGTCATTTAGTTTGACAAACTGAACCTTGCCCAAATTAATTATACAAGGTTGATGCCAGAGTACAAAATCAGATTAATACCTACTAATTTGTATTTTTGTAGAAAATCCTAAACTAATGATCTGATTAATACCTACTCATTTGTATTTTTGTAGAAACTTTTTGGTGCAGACATCAACCCTCTTTCTAGAGATAGAAGTCCAACTTAATTTACTGTGAGTGGTAACACAAAAAATTTGCTTGATGAAAGATATGACATTGTTAACCAGCAGAACCTACTACTCTCTCTGCAAGAAGATATTTAAAAAAAAGTTGATTAACATTTAACAAGTAAATTATTAAAGTTGTAAGTTGAGTAGAAACAGAGGTTTACAGGAAGCTATTTTAGACTCATGTTTACTGCTATATTATTCTTGTCGAGATTAAAATTTTACGGATGACTTCCAGATAACTTGTGAAAGTTTTTTTACAGTAAATTACAGATTTTTCTGAAAGAAAGGGCACCACATCTGTTAAGGGACAAAATTCAGAACCAGACTCGAAGAAATTATCTGTATGCTGCCATAATTTATCATTATATACATGTATTAGATTCATCAAATCAGAACAAATAATATCTAGTAGAAACTTAATTTCTTAAAGGTAAAAATGTAAAATCTAGAGATGAACTGAAAAGTACAATGTCACTATGTCAATGCACTTGCAGTGTAGCAATGTATATAAATATCAGCATATTACTATCTCCAGTTTAAAATTTTATATTTATTAGATGATTTATTGTATGCCAAAGGGACAGTGTCCTAGGAGTAAATAAGCATTGTTCAATGCTCTTGAAATTCCTAAGAAACTAAGATGTTTTAAATTTGTACAAGTTTCTAATAAGAACAAAGCTTTATACTTAGAATTGGTATGCCATAGGGTAACTAATGTGTAGTGTATACAGTTGAGGGTCATTAAGTCATTGATAATGCCAGGTTTCAATGACCAAATTTGCTGGTGAACCTTAAGCAGAAATTAAGCACCATGGGTCCCTAGCTTCAAGTGGGCTTGATAAATTTGTCGGTCTTTAATTAAGCCACCTCCTTAAGATCACTATATATAAGATTGCTCCTTTGGACTCTAATACACACTCATTTAAAGAAGCTTGTAGCTTCAGATCAGTTTCAGGGATACAATTTGTTGTAATCTTGAACCTTTTTAAGGGTTTTTTCCAGGGTCTGAGGGGTTTTCAATGCGGATTCTTTCTGTTTCCAGATGCGTACTGATTGGTGCTTTGGTTTCATTATTGGTCTCTGTGAGCTTCTGTTATGGGGATGATAAGACAGTTGAGGTTGTTGGACTAGGAGAATGTGCAGACTGTGCAGAAAGTAACATCAAGACTAGCCAAGCCTTTTCTGGTATTTATACAAATTGTTCTTTTTTGTTGTTCTTTAAGCACTTCATGCATTTATTCTATTTCAAAGCTATTATCAACCAAATTGGTCTTATGGCTTCATATATGCACAATATGTAGTTTAGTAGTGAACCATGATAATTGGATGATATACTCAATTGAAATGTGCATGCAGGGCTTCGGGTGACAGTGGACTGCAAATCCAATGAAGGACATTTCCAAACAAGGGGAGTTGGAGAGCTTGACAAAGAAGGAAAATTCACGGTGAGTCTTCCAAAGGAAATTTTGGAAGATGGAAAACTCAAGGAAGAATGCTATGCACAACTTCACGGTGCATCATTAGCTCCATGCCCTGCTCACAATGGCATAGAGTCATCAAAGATTGTCTTCCAGTCGAAAGTTAATGAAAAGCACACCTTTAGTACTGCTGGAAAACTAAAATTCTCAACACCTGTGTGCACTTCAGCCTTCTTGTGGAAATACAAGTACAAGTACTCTCCTAAGCCATCACTACCCCCCTTGACTCCACACCCATGGAAAAAGTACCTTCCACCTTTGGCTGATCACCCTTGGAAAAAGAAATGGAAGAAGTACTTTCACAAGTCACCAGTCTATACACCAAAGCCGGTTTATACACATCCCCCAGCTCCCGTTTATACCCCAAAGCCCGTTTATACACCAAAGCCCGTTTATACACATCCCCCAGCTCCCGTTTATACCCCAAAGCCCGTTTATACACCAAAGCCGGTTTATACACATCCCCCAACTCCCGTTTATACGCCAAAACCAGTTTATACTCCAAAGCCAGTTTATACACATCCCCCAACTCCCGTTTATACGCCAAAGCCGGTTTATACTCCAAAACCAGTTTATACACATCCCCCAACTCCAGTTTATACGCCAAAGCCAGTTTATACACCAAAACCGGTTTATACACATCCGCCTATACCTATTTATAAGAAGCCTTGCCCACCCATTGTTCTACCTCCCAAGTTTTTCCACCACCCTAAGATGAAGTACTTCCCACCCCTTCCACCTCACTTCCCTCACCGTCCTTAAATTGAAGCTTCCATGCATGTTGTTGCTGTGCATGAGTGACATTTACATAAGATGTTTAGTCTGCTGCATAACCTCTCGTTTAAATTCCTTATTGCAACATATAATAAAAACCTTTGTGGAGATAGATATGTAGTTGAAGACTTGGAAGTGCTGCTGAGTGCTTGTGGACTGTGGCAGTCTAAACAAAGTTCCTGCGTGTGACGTGCTTATATGTTTATGGTAGTTTCAATTTCATTTGTAATTTATTGAGCATTTCATTTCTGTTTGAATCAATACATGATTTTCTTTTGAAGAATACATAGTTTTTCTTCTGAATCTGAAACTAAATTAAATGAAGTCGGAAGTAGATCAGTAAAGGGTCTCACAGAATCCCTACGAATTATATGCCAAAAGCATTGTAGGAAGAGTTCTCATCAAAGCAAAACAATGAAAACTGAAGGCTGTTCAAATTTTAAAACAATGATCAGCAATAGAAATAATTCTTAGTAGAGACTTTTATGTGGTCTTTTATGTACATATAGCGAAAAGCATGAACATAACTCGTCATGTAACTTGTCATGACACGTGGTGGCGTTGACACCCCTCTTGCCACCCCCATCGGAGATGCTCTTAACATAGGAAATGATAGGTAAATGAATCAAAAGTAGAGTGCAAAACACAACATCATAGTCTTACTGAAAGTATTATTTAAAACACATTAGTATTTACTATTTAGTACTACTATGTACCAAAAAAATCCATGCTCAAACCACTGTAAATATAATTATCCTGTTGAACACGAACAGAAAGGCATCGTCGCTCACATGAAACCTTTAGTTCATTGTTTCAAGCTCTGTAAATGATTTATGTGATGTTTAGTTTTATACACTATGGTCGTATTTGTTTCGTGGGATTATAATCAGGGATAATAATCCCATCAAAATTAGTCCTATGGATTAAATAATCTTATCATAAGTTTGTTTTGAAGGATTAAATGTAGGATTGAAATATAATTCTTTAAAATTTTATCATATGTTTGTTTTGTGGGATAGTACTTGAGATTGGAATATAGTCTTTTAAATTTTTTAATCTTATGTTTGTTTCATATGGGATAATAATGAGGGGGATTATAATCTTTTAAAAAATGACTTGTAATGAGCGGGATTATAATCTTTTAAAAAATGACGGAGGATATAATATAATACCTCCTCTCACCCAGCATTAGTGCTGAGATTATATTTTTATCCTCTTCTCCAACAAAAGAAACATGGGATAGGATAATTTAAAGGATTGTAATCGTTTGATAACTCTTCACTAATTTTTTATAAAACAAACATTGAATTGAAAAATTTAAAAGATTATAATATTATCCCGTGCTTAATACCATTAAACAAACATGACCTATATATTAGAAATTTTCTAGCAACAAATCATTCTTCTCCGGAAAATGAGTACAATGCATATCAGCACCTGCGTGAGAATAAGTTTAATACTTTTTCTCTGGAAGGAAATGAGAGGAAATAGCCTATCACTGGAATTATAACCGATTATTGAGAACGGAAAAATAATTTGTAATTAATATTACATTTATATTTTATTTACCAAGTCAAAGGTCAAACTTTTATGATACAAAAGCTGCCTAGAAGTCATGTGTAAGTTAAGGTGAATTTATAAGGCTAGGCTTCGGCCAGGCAGGTGAATATGTCAAGGAAAGCCCAATAAAATTTTTGGAACATTTTGGTCCCATTTGTCTTAGAAAACCCATCAAATAATAGTCCAGCAATGTATACACTGGTACCTTATATTATATCCTACTTCCCTCTGTATTTTTCATTTCTTTACACTTTCCTTTTTGGATGTCTCATCCATTCCTTTACATTTCAAAACTTATCAAAAATAGTCAATGGGTCCCTCCATTTTTCCACTTTTTTTTCTCTTTCACACTACTTTTATCTCCACTATCTCTCTTTTATACATTAAAAATTAATGGGACTCACCACTTCACTCACTTTTCTTTCTCTTTTTCACTACTTTATACATATTTCTTAATCTCGGTGCCCAATCCTTTTAATTTTGATAACAAATCAAAAGGACGGAGGGAGTACTAGCCTATAACCCGTGCAATGCACGGATTGTTTTTAACATTCGATAATTTTTAATAATATAATTTTTAATAGTTGAAAAATAAATTGAAGAACATTATAAGTTATGACAATATATGTTTTATAATAATTTGAGACTTGACTGAAAATAAATAATATAATATAATATGTTGTTCACGGGACTCGAGCCCTGAACTTGTAGAAATTGTTAAAATAAAGAATATAAAAGTTTAAATATTATAAGCTGTTGACGGGGTTCGAACCCTAAATCCATAAAAAACAGTTTAAATATTAATATAATAATATTTTATTATTGCATCTAACGGTTCTAATCTTTCTGACTTTAGATCTGACGGTTGTTATTTGTCGTACCAAATAACTGTACCAAACAAACCATTACCAAATAAAGGGTGTTCTGCTTATAATAGTATAACATAGATATATAATTAGAGTAAAGGATGGTATGATTTAGTCGTTACGGATAAAGCAGTAATTTATTTTGAAAAAAAATAAAGTTGATAAGGCGTGTAACACGATACCTATATTAATAAACCTAAAACTAATATTAAAGAAGGTAAAAATATAATATGTAAATATTCAATACATTCCTAAATAATTAAATAATTTAGGAATAAAATAATAATACTTTTAAGTATTTTTAAACGTAAATATGTTATATTATATATATAATTGTGTAAGGGAGTTAATATGGCACGATTGTGTGGGTTGTTCGTCATGGCTAGAGATGCACAAAAAGCCCGGGCCCGAAAATCTGCCCCGGCCCGATCCGGTCAAAGCGCGGTCAAGCCCAGCTCGGTTAAAGCCCGGCCCGGTCCCGGCCCGGGCTTCGGGCCTCGACGGGCCCTATATTTTTAGGCAAAGCCCGGCCCGGCTCGGCTCAGTTCGGTTAAAAGCCCGGGCTTCGGCCCGGCCCAGCCCGATTAAGAGCCAGAAAAAAGCCCGGTTATAATCTGATTATTCTAATATATTTTCTTATATATTTATAAATTCATATTTACTATAAATATAAATAATACTTTAAACACATATATATTTACATATTTGTGATTAATAATATTATTTATATACTTCGTTGCATAAATAATGAAAGAATATATAATAAGTATAATATATATATTTGGATATCATTGTCACGAATATTTGGATATCATTGTTATCATAACAATGATATCATTGTTATCAATGTTATCATAACAATGATAAAATATATTATATAAACATGTTTATTTTTTGCCGAACTTAAATGTTTTCAACGAAGTAATGTTTTCCTAAAATATTCCATGTAAACTAATACATTTTTACAATGATCTAGTCGGTAACACATGTATTCTTCGGAATCTTTAATAATACAAGATCCGATTTAAATTAGAAAAAAGCCCGGCCCGATCCGGCCCGAAAAAAAGCCCGATTAGGCCCGCCTCGAGGGTCCAAACGGGCTTTGACATTTCCGGAAAGCCCGACCCGGCCCGGTCAAAGTCAAAACCCGGGATTTTTAAGGCCCGATCAAAACCCGGCCCGGTGTCCCTTTTGTGCATCTCTAGTCATGGCTAACAATGTCATTTCAGCAGTTAAAATTATATATAAAACTCCCCGACCCCTATGAAAAAGGTAATTTTCACAATAAACTCTTATAATACGTAATTATTGACAATAAAGAGAAATTAATTAAAGTTAAAATATTATAATATATAAAATTTTAAGATAATTAAAAATATATATAATACATAAATAAATATAAATTCCAAAGAAAATACTAAGATGTAGATCGTAGACAATCAAGTTACAACGGAAAAATGTAACAAGTTTATATATAAAATATAATAACTATAATATAACAACTACAAAAAGAATACAAAAACTTAAAAATATATTATATATTACTTGAAATGTTTAAAAATGTATTATATACAATATAATTTAAAAATATGTAAATTAGAAAAAATACTAATAACAAATATGTAAAAGTAAAATTTACTACACTATTTTTTGGTAAAATAAGAATGACCACATAGACATGTTATCAAAAATAACATTTAAGATGATTTTAAAATTTTTAGTTAAAAATTTCATTTACACATGTATTTTCAGTGTTTATGCTAAAAAAAATTAACAAATGTAATATAAAATTATACAAAAAGTAGATATTTAGATTTATTAAAATTAATATTTTACAAAAATATAAGTGTAAATAAGTTAACAAATATAGAAAAACTTAAAAATATATTATATATTATTTTACATGTTTAAGAATATGTTACCGTTAAAAGTAAGTAAAATTAAATTATAAGACTAAATTAACAAACAAAAATTTAAAAAAAAAACAATTTTTTAAAAATATTTATAAATTATCCTGGTATAAAGTTAGTATATTTTAAGTAAGATATATTAATACATTTTAGCTGTTCTAAATTAAAAATAGAGTACATCACGTGATAAACATGAAACAATTGTAGGAACAATCTAGAAGCTACGTGTCATGTCATTCAGCTTCTGCTAATTTGGCCTTATCTAATCGAAAGTGCTATCACCCAACCATAGTTAACTCTTAACCAAACCCTGGTAAATCTGTGTCCATATCAGTCAACACGTGTCCTAATTCAACGGCTCAGATTCGCTTTCCCCGGATAAACCCTGCACCAACCCGCTATATAAACTCTCATCTTCCTCACTCTTCCGATGCGCTTCATCACAGCAACCAGTCTATACATATAAATTTCTGTATCTATACTTTTTTGAGCAGCAATGGCGAACCCTAAGGTATTTTTTGACATGGCGATCGGTGGTACTCCGGCTGGGAAGATCGTGATGGAGCTGTACGCTAACACCACTCCCAAGACGGCAGAGAATTTCCGAGCACTCTGCACCGGCGAGAAAGGCGTCGGAAAAGCCGGAAAACCGTTACACTACAAAGGCTCAAGCTTTCACCGTGTGATTCCGGGATTCATGTGCCAGGGCGGCGACTTCACAGCCGGAAACGGCACTGGAGGCGAGTCGATCTATGGCACGAAGTTTGCGGACGAGAATTTTGAGAAGAAGCACACTGGACCTGGAATATTGTCGATGGCGAACGCAGGACCTGGGACGAATGGATCACAGTTTTTCATATGTACGGCGAAGACTGATTGGCTGGATGGAAAGCATGTTGTGTTTGGAAAAGTTGTTGAAGGAATGGACGTTGTTAAGGAGATTGAGAAGTTTGGATCTGACAGTGGCAAGACTTCCAAGCCTGTTACCATTGCTGATTGCGGACAGTGTTAGATCGGATATCAGATTATCCCGAGTCAATCGTATCTTATTATCCTATCTATCTATCCTTATTAGTATTATTATTATTAGCAGTAGCGAGGGTTTTATGTTATCGATCGGTGTTGGTGATGTATCAGAACTATCTGAATTGATGAAATAAATTTAGGTTTTTCAATATTTGTTATCTTGTGTCATTGATTTATTATTGTTATGTTGTTTTTGTTAAGTGTTTGATTAATTGTAATTTACTGAAAGAAATTAATGGAGTATAATGACTGGCCTTTTGAATGTGAATCATATTCATGCATTCTCTTAAAACTCCTGTAAATTGACAGGCCTAATACTACTTAAAACTTAAAAGTCAATTTGATAAAATGCAGGTTGTATTCTTTTTAATGCTTAAGCTAAATAAACAATGGTTAGGGAAAGCTTATAGGGTATGAATTTAGTGTGAAGCTTAGGGATGTTTGAAATTGCACATTGTTAGTACATTGGTTATGTGACTCCTAGCTCAGCTCCTTTGCCTGCAGCTACCTGCTATCCCCACCTCAGATGATGCCTGCGTCGGCGTCTTCTTCATTCACTGACTATTGAATGTACGACAACCATTGGTCAATCACCATTTTGAATACTCTTCAACTCCTATGATGCTTTAATATCCCTGCATTGCTTTTGATGCCTACCAATCCCTGTTCTTGCAAGAAATCTTTCTGGGAAATTTTGGTTAATACCAAAATTTAGTGTTCTGTATATTCCATAATTTTACTAAAAATCAACAAAATGTCATTGCAGGTGTTAAAAATGCCAGATAACAGATGTTACTGGAGCGTACTAAGACCTGATTTGGATGTACCCTTCTGTTTTCGCCTTTGGGTGAAGTAGCTGCCAGGAAATCGGGGAGATATGACACTGGGTTTGGTGAACGGAACTTGTGAGCTGCTCTTAAATATTCATATACTGCAATCCAGACTACTCAGATATTCAGTTTCCGCTTCATCCTCCGCAGATCACACATACAAAAATGGCTCTAAAGGTGTTAACTAGGAGTATCATGACTATGCTTCATGCAGGCTAATTCCAGGTATGCCAACTGCAATTCCTTCCACTCCTTGCAACTGAAACATGTCTACAATCTACGTATATTGAAATGTTGTTACTCACAGAATTGTATGACTCGATTTTACCTTGAGCTCGGTCCCGCCCCCTGTGCTCACATATGGAACATGTATCATCAGTCCTTATTGCAGATAATATGTCTGGTAAGGTACACCGCAACAATGCAGCAATTATCTGCCGGCCAGACGTATTCTAAAAAAAATAATAGAAGTAACAAACTAATATGGAATCGAAATGTGTGAGTATATGTGCATTGTGTGTGGTTGAAGGATACTATTATGTAGACCTGCAGTAAGATGGCTTGTGCTATTTTCATCAATCTAGGTGCTAATAGTTAAATTCTCCAGTTTTTATGGTTTGAACTAGAAGATGCTACTATTTCAATTCCAAAAAGTGGCATATTCTTGTTATCTATGTCCCATGAATGAGTCTACAACTCAAGAACGCACGTTTGGACAGATTACAAGTACGTTTAATCTGTCAGTACTCTACACCACTGTAAACACAAATATATTTACACTTCATTATGTTTCATATTCCAACTACATTGCGCTGCCCCTTGGCCTTGGAGACCTGGCATTGAACCTTTCAATGCCAAGTCTCCACTGTAATTATGCCAATTAAATTGCTGTCAGCACATTAGCAGGAGTGATTTGAATTAGCCCGGTATCCATGGCCGGCAGAAGTTGACAAATGCTATTGCAATACACCAAACACTAGTTAAGCATTTTCAATCACAGGAGATATATAAATAAATTAGAAGATACCTTATTATGTATGTGCTTACGTCACTCCTATTTTAACTACATAAACACTTCTAAAGCAAGTTTAATGTGCAAGATGTTGGAATAATGCTCGTTTTTTTCTGAAATGCAAAGAAACAAAATGGACATTTGTTCGCTATTACTGCTTTTTTTAGCCTCATTTTTTGTAGCAAGCTCAGGAACTTGTGATGCATTCTCAATCCAGGAGGCTTCAGTGTATGATATTCAAATTGCTTTCAAGCAAAATCTACTCACTTCTCGGGAACTTGTTAAGTTCTACCTGGCAAAAATTCGTGAACTCAACCCGAATCTTAAAGGGATCATTGAGGTGAACCCTGATGCTCTATTTGAGGCTGAAAAAGCTGACAAAGAAAGGCAAGTGAATTCATATGTGCCATTGCCCTATCTACATGGCATTCCTGTTTTACTCAAGGATTTAATTGCTACAAAAGACAAACTTAACACAACAGCAGGATCATTCGCCTTGTTGGGATCAGTGGTGCCTCGTGATGCTGCAGTGGTGCTGAAATTAAGGCAGGCAGGTGCTATCATATTAGGGAAGGCTAGCTTGAGTGAATGGGCAAATTTTCGTTCACTTACTGCTCCTAGTGGTTGGAGTGGCCGGGGCGGTCGAGGGAAGGTAAGATTCAACGCTATACATAGAAGTTTGAAAAACCACATACTATAGTATTGGTAAATCTTGAAACAAATATGTAAGTTCCATCCTCAGAATTATGTGGCATACTAGATAAGAGGATAAAAATTGTATAAAACTTTATAGGAAAACTGACACAAGTTATCACATGCAGAATCCCTATGTTTTATCAGCAAATCCTTGTGGGTCAAGTAGTGGATCAGCCATATCCGTAGCTGCAAATATGGCAGCGCTATCACTGGGCACGGAGACTGATGGTTCCATCTTATGTCCTGCCAGCTTCAATGCTGTAGTGGGAATTAAACCGACTGTTGGCCTCACTAGCAGATCTGGTGTCATTCCAATCTCTCCTAGACAAGACACAGTCGGGTAGATAATAGAGTAATCTCTGAAAATTTACGGTATAACAGATTAAATATTTGCAAGCTAATCATATACATTCCTGTGGGAACAGGCCTATCTGCAGAAGTGTAGCAGATGCAGTCTATGTTCTTGAGACAATAGCAGGTTATGATTCAAATGATGCTAATGCAACAAGAGAGGCATCAAAGTACATTCCAACAGATGGATACATTCAATTCTTAAAGATTAATGGCCTTGCTGGAAAAAGATTGGGGATAGTCAGAAATCCATTTTTTAGCTTTATAACTGATTCTGAGTTAACACTAGCTTTTGAGCAACATTTCAGGACACTCAGGTAACGTAGTCCCCGAAAAATTATGTAGTGGTATATATTACGGAAGCCTTTTTAAAATTCGGAATCTACATGACAATACCACATTCAGTTTTCTTGAAGGCAAAAAGGTGCAGTTTTGGTGGATAATCTTGAAGTACCCAACATCAGTGTCATCCTCAACTCTACTTCAAGTGGCGAAGCAACAGCCTTGTTATCTGAATTCAAGCTATCTATAAATGCTTATTTGGAGGACCTTGTGATTTCCCCAGTTCGTTCCTTGACAGATATTATAGCATTCAACCAGAAATTCTCTGATTTGGTAAGTACTAAGTGTACATATCCAAGTTAAACGATGTGCATATAATTTTCATGCTAATTGGTTTTACAGGAAATGCTAGACAAACTCGGACAGATAATATTATTGTCTGCTGAAGCCACAAACGGTATAGGCAGTGAGGAGAAAAAAGCTACACTGAATTTAGAAAAACTGAGTAGGGATGGATTTGAAAAGATAATGCGAGACCATAAGCTTGATGCATTGGTGACTCCAAGTCCATTTTGTGCTCCTATTCTTGCAATTGGAGGGTATCCAGGAATTACTGTCCCTGCTGCATATGATACTACTGGGGTTCCTCGGGGCATATGCTTTGGTGGATTAAAAGGCTCAGAACCTAAACTGATAGAAATCGCCTATGGGTTTGAGCAAGCAACCAAAATTAGAAAGCCTCCTACATTTCTACTTTAAATTTTTCATGCTCGTGTTGTGTATGGCATTTCAAAGTTATTCACTTCAGTTGGACTAATCTTGCACTGTCAACTGCAAAGTCTCCTGAAGATGCACTTGTTACAGGTTATCAAAATTTGTACTCCTATTTTTTCAGACTTAATTAGTCTATGTATATTATCTGTGACTACGGAGATTTTGTTTTAGCTGATGATGTTCCATAATCTTTGCATAACAGTATTTTTTCCAGTCCAAATTTTTAATGTTAAGATATTGAAGATCTACTTTTGTTTGGAATTTATATTTTATGAGCTTAATTGAGTGCACCTGCAATGTAGTAACTAGCAAATCTGTTGCTTTGTGCTTTATATTTAATACCACCATGGAGGGAAATGTGTAAAAGTTATAATATTTAGATTTTATTTGTCAAAATTATGTAATAAGTATAGTACTCAGGACCAGAAAAATCTCACATCCTGCATTGATGATGCTTTCAACGTATTCTTAAAAAGCAGTGTCTTGGGGTCTACAGTTGTACCACATGATTAAGGATGCATCTATGACAATTTAGATGGTGTTAATAACAATTCTATTGTCTCTGCAGGCTAGACAAGTGGAATGAGGGATAGCGCGGAACTGGTTCTTTCAATAAAATTCTCCGGGCAATACTTATCGTCTTCACTAGTGATCACATCCTCAGATCGAAGCCATATCTGCATTTTCCAAGAAGAATTAACTGAAGCAGCACCCTTTTGGCAGAAGTGTGCAGAAAGCAATTTGAAACTTAGGTAAAACAATCACAGAAACTGGAAATAAAATATAATTTTAAAGAAAGAGGGACTGGAAAGGATAGAACTTGAGTAGCAAAGAGCATTGGAAACTGAAGAGCTCAAATGCAAGAGGAGATTGGGCAGGAGAGAATTTTAGACAAAAAGAGATGAATTGGGAGAATCTACATCTGTTTGGTGGAGGGCTAGTAATGCTCCATGAGGATCCTGTTGAGTCTTGGAGTTTAAAACATGTTTATGAAGTGGTAGCTGCTAATGGTGCCTGAGTTGTTGCTTAATGGATGCAATGTCTGTCCAAACCTTGTGATTGCCTGGACCATAGCAAGGTCTGATTACTGGACCATAGCAGTTGTGATCCATAGATTGCTCTCCCAATCCCAGACCACTAGCACTTAAGCTGGCACTCTGTCAGTATAGGATATACGAACAGGCCTTGTTAATTGTCATGTCATGTCATGATTTTAAGTGGTTAAAAAAGGTCTTCTGGAGTTGTTAGTTATTGCGGTTGGGGCAAACTGCTATTAGTCACCAACTTTCTTTTGCAGGGCCTATATACTTAATAACCCATTAACAGCTGGGTCACATCACACATCAAAGCCCATGGGCTGAGGGACGAAGCCCAAGGTTTGACACTCACTCTTCTCTGAAGGAACCTAGTTTAATACCCCCGTGACACGTGTCATGATTTTTTTTTTTTGACAGGCCTTGTCATGAACTTTGTATTCCGAGTACACTTGAAAAACCATTTACTTATAGTCCAACATCATTAAAGTAAAAAATTACTGAGAATATTTAACGAGTTAAAGATGACAAATTCATGTTAAATTCCTTGTAATTTCCTTGCGTTTAATATTAACTTGGAGACCTACTAGAAGTCCCTCCGCCTGGGTGATGTGAATGGTCTGCTTAGAAGAACGGTGAGTCAACTACTTGAATTGTTCTCACTAATTTATAAACATTGTCCTAGCGTCTTCAAAATTGTATTTCTTTGGATTTTAGTGCCTAAATAAAAATCTCAGTTTTTCGTCAAAGACACATTGTACCAGTACTTTATTACTCATAACCAAAATTTATACTCAGCTCTATTTCACACTAACATTTAAATTATTTCAATTTCATGTCATTTTAAATTATAAATGATTTCAAAATTTGGCTAATTTAACCAAAGTCAGAACAAGACTGTTCTTTGGTTATCACTGTTAGATTACTGTTAGATTTAACAGTAATGCTAATTAAAGTTGGTATTTGGTTATCTAACTACCAGTTTAGAACTTTGGAATGGAAATGGTTGTTGGCACGACCAACATGTGAAATATAGAATAAATAGAACAACTCCACATGCACATAAAAGCAAAAAAAAAGAAAAAGTTCTTCAGCATGATACTTTTCGCCACTAATTTTAGTCAAAAGTCGCCGTAAATTAAAAATCTCAATGCTGCTAAACCGACAAACGTGAATGCAACGTGTTTGCTTTGTATATGTAGCTTCGCATGGAATATGGAGTAGATGACCCAACGATTGAAATCTGTGTGAACATTCAGCCACCCACCCACGCACAATTAGTACAACTACTAGTACTATATACTCTGTCCAAGTCCTGGAGAAACACAACATACTTCACAGTTATGGCTAGATTATTTACTCTACCTGCAGTGCTAATCCTATTGATACTACTCACCATTCAAGAAACACAAAGCCAAGACACAAGCTGGGCCAAAAGAGATGATTCCGGAAAAGAAGTTGTCACCAATCTTCAATTTTATTTCCATGATATTCTCAGTGGAAATAACCCTTCCGCAATACCTGTGGTGCAACCACCCCGAAATAGAACTACTTCTCTTACCGGCTTCGGGTCAATGACCATGGTCGATGACCCGCTGACCGTCGGCCCTGAATCTACTTCTAAAGAAGTAGGCAGGGCCAGGGGTTTATATGGCTCGGCTGGACAAACTGATTTTGGGTTAATCATGGTCATGAGCTATGTGTTCACAGATGGTGTATATGATGGTAGTTCTTTTAGCTTGTTGAGTATCAATCAGGCTGCAAACCAGGTTCGAGAGATGGCCATTGTGGGTGGAACAGGACTTTTTCGGTTGGCTCGTGGATATGCCATTGCACAAACTTATTCACTCGATCTTGCCACTGGTGATGCAGTTGTAGGGTATAATGTTACTATCAGTACATACATTTGAATCAGGACTTGTTTCTTTCTCTATGTATTTGTAATGCTATCCAACATTTGTATGAAAAAAATCACAGGGTTACCACATCTTTTTAAAAAGATTCTACGATTGTTAAATCAACGTATCTAGTACATCTTACATTTCTCTACAGACATGATAGTGTTTTTGTTTAATTTTCGATGTATTTTGTCCCTATAATCTACTTCCAGTAGGTCATTTCAAGAGCGTCCGAGAATGTAACATTGCTCAACTGCATAGAGAACATTGTATCTTTGTCCTTTTTTTAAAGTTATATATCCAGCTGCTTGTCTTTAATATATGAGAAATGGACCAGGTACTCAGCCCGTTGCATGTCTTGCATGTTTAGTTGTAGAATGTTGTCATAACAAGTCACCAATTTTCTTGGGCATGACCAGAATCATGGATGACCCATTAACAGCAGGGCCAGAGTTCATGTCAAAACCTGTGGGCCGAGCCCAAGGTTTGTTTTCCTCCTCTGCTCTGAAGGAACCAAGTACTCTGCTTTGTATTCATCAACTTTGTCTTCACAGATGAAAGAATAAAAAGAAACATTAGACCAGTAAAAATTGCATTCTCCAGTAACACTTCCTCAGTTGCTGCTATTGGTTCTATTTATCTGTGTTTCTGAGTATAAATATAAATGTCAGATGTTCCAGCTAATAATTCTCTTGTCTGTGCATCAAATACCACATAACAGATCTGTGTTACTCTTGCATCAAGCAATGAACCCGTATCGGATACCAGGACACCAATTTTATTACGTGTCATATATTTAAACCGACAATTTGGCCAACGTAAGGCCATATATCACTGTAGACATGAGTTTAGGCTTCAAAATGAAAAGGTGAAAAGAATAAAAAGGTTAAATTCTTCTTATAATTGCCCAGTCTGTCCTGCAGATAAAAGACGCGCTGTTTTTCTTGAAAAATAAACTACTTTTCATAGCTATATAATATTGTTGACATGAGGTGGTTGAACCAAATTTCAAAAGCTATGATAATAATTCATAGACATTTATTTGTGGTGTAGGTTAGAGTTAGATGTGTAATATCATCCTCTAGTTCATTGTTGGCAAGTGACAAACCCTACATACTTAACAAGAAAATGAAAGCCAATCCATCTAATCTGGACAGCTTGGGACAACCGCACAGTTGGACCAACCAAGGTTAATCATTAATCAAAAACTCCGCCAATCAATTGGCCAGCAATCAAAAAGACAAACTTAAAGATTAATTATTGTAAAACCAACATCAAATTATTTGGAAAGAAGATTAGAAATTGCTTCCTTGATTGTAATCATCTGATCATCAATATTAAATTGTTTTTTTAAATTTGTTAATATGCATTTCATCAAGTCCACCAACAACTCTATCATTGTGTACAGACTGTATAACAAACAAGGAAAACAACTGGTAACATTTCCAATTCTTCTACTTGTGTGGTTTTATCAATGGGTGCCCAAGTGACCAAACAGGTTGATCGACGCAAAGCCATCTCCGTCGAGAAGAAGACCTTGTATAGTCTTCATGAAAGCAGTGGAACTGATTTCCCTGGAAGCACTTATAGTCCTGCTGATAGGAAAAAATGGATGGCAGGTCTTGGTCCAGAGAAAATGCACATTAACAAGATCGTATGGCCAGGCACGCATGATTCTGCAACCAACAAGATTGGTATTCCAGGAATCACAAGGCCATTTGCTCAATGCCAATCCTTGTCCATCTATCAACAGCTTGTAAGAGGAACACGAGTTATAGACGTTCGTGTTCAGGAGGATCGCAAGGTATGTCATGGGGTACTTTTAACATATGGCATAGATGTAGTCATCAAAGATGTCAAGAAATTTTTGTCTGAGACGGAGTCAGAGATTATAATTCTAGAGATCCGCACTGAGTTTGGGCATGACGATCCTCCTGAGTTTGAGAAGTACTTGGAAGGAGAACTTGGTGAGTTTTTAATACATCAGGATGATCATGTCTTCGGAAAGACAATCTCGGAATTGTTGCCAAAGAGGATTATTTGTGTGTGGAAACCAAGGAAATCTCCTCAAGCTAAGGCAGGCAGTCCATTCTGGAGTAGTGGGTATTTGAAGGATAACTGGATCGACACTGATTTGCCATCAACAAAGTTTGAGAGTAATATTAAACATTTGGGTGAGCAACAGCCTGTGACATCTAGGAAATTCTTTTACAGGGTGGAGAACACAGTTACACCACAAGCTGACAATCCAATCTTGTGTGTTAAACCTGTGACCAACCGAATCCATAACTATCATAGACTTTTCATTGCTCAGTGCTTCTCTCGGGGTATTGCTGATCGGTTGCAAATCTTTTCTACTGATTTTATCGAAGAGGATTTTGTTGATGCATGTGTTGGACTTACATATGCAAGGGTTGAAGGAAACACATAAATTTTATTTTGAGATCCTTAATGGTTCATATTTCTTATTTATCTTTTGCGATTAAATTTCTGTTACTGTATAGTGTGCCTAATGTTGATATGGGTTCATCTGTGACTCATATATCATGTTTCACTCAATTGGTTTGTCAAACTGGATGTATAGATGGTTATAGACTTATATATGGTTATTGTTATGTATCCATTGTTTGCTGTGTGCAAATAAAGCAAGGATTTCTTCTTTTGCAAAGCTGCAGTTTTTCCTTATTGGTTAGGGATTATTCTGGATGTATTGTTCTATTTATGTTGTTTTATAATTGACCTCAAATGATAGTATGCACATTGTATTTTTCAACTGTATACAAACAAAAGAGGCACTGGACTGACTGAAACTAGTTATTTGAGTAAAAACCTTAAGATGTTTTTCGATTATCAGAGGTAAGAAACCAATAAGGGAGTCAGTTTGGGAGGATCTGATATTGGAAAAACAATCCAAATAGTTCTGAATCACCTGATGGCTTGAGGCTTTCTTCTTTGTAATGGTTCCGTAAATATTGTGGTAGTTTGAGATGGGGGCAACAAACATAAATAATGCCAACAAAAAAGTTCTACCAGGGATAGAGATCACATGTTTAGTGCCCTAGAGATGATGCACAATCTGCTCAACATGAATATGGTGGCATGGTGCCAAGCTATACTATGAGATTTTACGCTGTCTGATATTGGAATGCACACATTTGTTACTTTGGTTTCTCACCCTGCACAGCGCCTTTTGCCTGAGCAGCCACTAATCCACCACAGATAACGCCTGCAACACCTTTGTCAACAATTTTAAACCTATAACTATTAGACAACCACCACCAACAAAAACTCCTTCAAATTTTAGGATGCCTTCTTTTCCTGCATTGCTTTTGATGCCACCAATCCTGTTCTAGCAAGCTTGAGTATGTGTTCAATTTGAAAGTCAGAAAGCCTCGGCGTCTGACTTTCAAATTGATTTCAAGGAAAGCCTAGTCATTTCTCGAGAACTATCCGAGTACTACCTGGGAGAAATTCGTGAACTCAACCAAAAATCTTAGAGGGATAATTGAGGTGAACCTTGATGCTCTATTTAAGGCTAAACACAACAGCAGGAACATCCACCTTGTTGGGGTCAGTGGGATGCCTTGTGATGCTGCAGTGGTGCTGAAATTATGGCAGGTGCTATCAGATTAGAGGAAAATTCTCATTTATTTGTGGCACCTAGTGATTTAAATTTCCGAGGTGATCAAGGGGTAAGTATTCAACACTGCATTTGAGACCTGAACTATATATTATAGAATGCTAATTCTAGAAATTAATATCTGTGTTCCATCTCTCAAAATCATTTTGCATATTTAAACGAGAGAATAAAAAACTTGTAAATATTGTTCATAAAAAACCTAAGAAACTTATCAAATGCAGAATCTTATGTTTTATCAGGGAATCCTTGTGGTCAAGTAGTGGATCAGATATATCCTCAGGTAATGTAATTCCAGATAAAAGTCATATGGTGGCACATTAAGCCAGCTTTTCTTCAATCCAGATTCTAATTAATTATACAACATTTGATTTTCTAAAAGGCAAAGAGGTGGCCATGGCTTTGGTATCCAACTTCAGTGTTATTTTATCATGAGATTATTATCTGAAGTTCTCTTATGATTTTATTATACTTATACACTTGATTCAACAGGTAAGCTTTCTTCCCTGCATTATATTTTTGATGATACAGGGAGAGAAGATAGAGTAATAATCAATCAAAATCTAACAGTATTTCATCAACTTTACCTAAATTTATGTGTAACTACAAACTCCAACATCCATATTTAGTAACATCTGATCAACTCTAGTCTATATACTATTGTAACTCAATTGCTTGTCCAAATCTTTGATCAAGTAACTTGTTTTCTTTCTGATGCAAATATCCTCTAACCAAAAGTGTGTCTGATAATTGCTGAAAGACCCGAAGAACAAAGATGAGTAACTAAAAAGAGATACATATTTTCCAAGTAGGAGATCATATCAACAAAGTATTATTGTTTTCTATGCTACCGAGATATTATTTTTTTAATATTATTTTAAAATACAGGTATAAAATATTATTTTTTTAATCAAATTTTAAACTGTAAGTAGATTTTTTTAGCGTAGTGGAATGATGCAACCTCAAGTTTACATACGCACGTTTGAGGGTTAATTATCGGTTAGATCACTTGATTCATCACGATGTATCAAGGTGAATATTGACAAATTTTTTATCTTATTTGCACCACTCATTTCAAATTGAGTTACATTTAACTATATATTTTACAAGTTGGGTCAAAATAAATATTTTTCGTTAAATTATGTGACATGAACT
Source organism: Apium graveolens (assembly GCF_009905375.1). Lineage (NCBI taxonomy): Eukaryota > Viridiplantae > Streptophyta > Magnoliopsida > Apiales > Apiaceae > Apium > Apium graveolens. The sequence continues at coordinate 114,705 of NW_027418706.1, forward strand.
TGATTAAAACTTAACGGGAACATGTAGACATGATAATATGATGATAAAATATAAAAGATCAAACAATAATTAGAGAAACTTACAAAAATAAAGGTCAAATTCAATTGAAAAAATGAATATTTTTAAATAATTTGGAAGGGTGGCACAGTTGGCAAAGGACGTGTTAGGGTAAGTTGGAAAAATATTTGTGTGCCTCTTAGTGAAGGGGGCTTGGGGTTGAAAGATTCTACAGATTGGAACAGGGCCCAGCTCTTACTGCATCTCTGTCGAGTTGTTGACAGGCATCCCTCTTTGTGGGCGACTTGGATCAATTGCACAGCTCTTAAAAATAAGTTTTTCTGGACCATGAAGATTCCCTCTGACTGCTCCTGGATATGGCGTAAAGTTCTCAAATTAAGGAATGTCGACTTGATCTTTGTGCTTGGTAATGGCCTCAATACTTCATTCTGGTTTGATCCTTGGTGGCATCACACCCCCTTAACTTCTCACAAGCACGACATTGCCTTGTCTCAACTTGGGCTTCCCTGGGATTTTAAAGTGGGTAAACTTTTTGAGACTGGTTCTTGGGTGCTCCCAACTGCTAATCCTCGGTTGAGACACATTTCTCCGGTTATCTCTATGTGGCTTCGCACCTTTGATTTTCCTCATTTTGACATCTCAAAAAATGACCCTATTTCTTGCTCTGACACTAGCATCAGGAAGCTTAAAGTGTGGCATATATGGGATATTATTCGGTATAGGAGCTTGGAAGCCCCTTGGCACCATCTTGTTTGGCATAAATTGCGTGTGCTCAGGTATGCTCATGTTCAGTGATTGGTTTGTTGGAAGAGACTTCCTACTCAGGACAGATTACTTGGGTTTGGTCTTCAGGTGCTACCTCATTTTTTTCTCTGTGTTAGAGGTGTTGAGTCGCATGATCACATGTTTGTTTCTTGCCCCTATACAGCTTTTATTCTGCGTGGCATTGCTAAATGCCTCGGGGTTAACTGGATTTCTGGAACATGGTTTGATTTGCTCTCTCAGTGTGACAATATTCAGGGATCTTATGTCAGGGCTATCTTTTTGCTAGCTGTCCAGGTGGTTACTTATCATATTTGGCGAGAAAGGAATGCTAGAGCTCATAACAAAGGAAGTTTCAGCCCATGCATGTTGCTCACGGGAATTTTAGCAGATATTAGAGCCAGGATTTGCTCTTCTAAATTTATGAATATAGATTGTATAGGCGCTTTTTGTAATAGTTTAGCCTAGTCTTTTGGCCCCTCTTTTGCTTTCTATCTTCAATCTAGCATGTTAGATTGATTATAGATAGTTCTCGGTAAGGTATGCCTTAGTGCAAGGGTCAATCCCTGTATATTCTTTTCTTCATTTCTATATATATATATCAGCTTAGCAAAAAAAATAGTCTATAAATAACAAAAAATGCTTATTTTGCATCTGTGCATTATATAATTCCTTCACACAGAAGCCTGCAAAGTAGAAAATTGACTCGGACAGAATTTAGGTGATGTATAAAGTTATATCAACAATGACGTAAAGATACAATTAAATGAACACAAGAAATTGGTAATACGAAAAATCTTAATAAATTATGAAGGGTAAAAATTACGGGGACATTGTGTACCCGATCTTAATGATTCACTGTTATAATTTTGAATTACAAAATTTTGAATGAAAAAGTTGCATGAATGTGTTCAATGAAGAACTCGAGTAATAAGTTAAGTTCGATTTGTTAGGCTTGCTAAACAAATTTTAACTCCACATTAGTATAATATAGACCGTTTTGGATCGTGCACGCAGGAATTTATTTTTTGGCACATCTCAAAATGGCTCATACTAATATAGTTAACTGGTTGCTCTATATATATACCAGATAATTTTCTATTATCTACTCGATTTGGTACTTGGGTTGACACTACCCAATAATTTTATTCTTAAATCAAAAATCAAAAATTTTGTGATGTTACACCGCAATTATCTCTCTACATCTTGCACCGTCACGATTCACTTCGCAGAACCCGCCACTTGAATACCAAGGGGAACCCCACCATATCGTACAACCCGCAACCCATTATACCCCCAAGATCCAAGACTGAATTATGGGTTATGATACCATTTAATAGGCTTGTTGAGCAGGCCTTAACTCCACGTTAGTATGATATTGTCCACTTTGGTCCAAACCCGCACAGATTTATTTTTGGTAACTCGCAGAAGGTCTCGTATACCAGATAATTTTCTATTATTTACTCTTGGGCTGACACTACCCAACAATCATCCCCCTCAAATCAAGAACCACAAATTTCATGATCTTATACCAACGATTATTTATCAACATCTTACCTCAAATCAAGAACCACAAATTTCATGATCTTATACCAACGATTATTTATCAACATCTTACATCCCCACGATTCATCTTGCAGAACTCGTCGCTTAAAATAGATTACATATTTCAAAATAATCTCATAACATGTTAATTGTTTGAACTAGTTTTGTGATAAAAAGTTTATAAATGCCGATGAAAATAAGATTATAGTTAGTATATTTATAAGAGCCTCTGCTTTTAAAACTATCGTAAGTACTCGCTAGAACAAGAATAATGTTACTAGCTTATATGTTTGTTAACATAATTTCTTTTTTGGTGCTATTATTGGTCAGTTGTGTGTTGATTATTCAATTTTTAATCCCAAATTTTTTAGCATTTTAATCAATTTTTTGAATAAGGGGTCTTTTCAACATTTTTCAACATTTTCGCCTGAGGTGGCCCCCTATTGACTATCGACCATCTATATCACAAAAGCTCCACCAATAACAAGAATCCATCTTCTAAAAATAGTTTGAAAATTCGGGCTCATATGACTGCAAATAAACAGAATCGTTCGTAAACAAAATTCGAGATCAGATCATTTAAATGAACCCGACTCGGTGCGTTTCGTTAAATGAGTCGATCAATGAGCTCGGATGAGTAAACGAGCCTATCTCATATTTTTGTTTCTTCGACCCGACTCGTTTAGATCGGAATCAGCTCAGACTCGACTCGAACTTGCCTAACTCAAATGAGCTTGAATAAAGTTTATAAGTATTACAAATAATAAATATTAGGCGCTACCTAAAAGTTTTATTAGTGCATTTTTCTTATCGTTTATTAATAATTTAATTATTTATTTTTTTTTGTTTATATTTCTAAATTAAACACATAGTTTTTCGTAAGTTAACCGTTAAACATTGTTATCATGATCTATTCATCTCCGGTAGTTTACACATTCATAAAACTATTAAATAACTTGTAATTTACAAAAATCAAATTTAAGTAAAATATTAAAATATAATAAACTTTTGACATTGACAATTTTAAAAGTAACGTATCAGATCTAAAATTATGAATCTCTCAATTATTTCAAATAAATTTGAATATGTTATTAAAACCGGATTTAAAAAATAAATTGTTATATACTCCCTCCGTCCCAATTTACGTTTCCTCTTTTGACTTTCGGTACTGTTCACGGTAAGCGATTAACTACTAATTTACGTCTAATCTATAATATCAAACATAGTCATGAGTGATCTCGTTGGATTCGTATTTATCAGTACTTTAATACAGTGAAATTTTTATATTTAATACTAATACGAATTTAAAGATATTAACGATTAAAAGTGTGCATTGGCAAACGTTTCCAACACAAAAAGGAAACGTTTTTAGGGACGGGGGGAGTATTATGAAACAAGTGTAGAGTATGAGTGTATATCATTATACGACACCTTTGTAAAATTGAAATTTAGGGATAAAGACTTTTATCTGATCTCGGTATAATTCGTAAAACTATAAAACTTAGTTATACTTTAAAGTTGGTTGAGTAAAACATATATGTGAATATAAACGGATAGCTTAACTCAGCTCAACTCGATTAATCCTGAGCAAACTCGTATTCAATTAAACGAGCCGAACTTGAAAATCATTTTTTACCGAATTATTAAATTCGACTTGGTTCACCTATAGAACTCGACTCGGATTCATTTGATGCTGGCCCATGCGGTGGACAAACCCTAATACAAGTACAGTAGTAGTATTATTTTGCTAGCGTGAACAAAAGGATCTATATCTGCAAGTCAGAAACTCAGAAGGACAACACACAACCATCTCCATCGTCCGGTCCTGTCTCTCAGCAGCTACATACTTTGACTGTTTGAGAGTTTCTTTTTGACAATCTTTTATTACCTCCCTCGTCCTAACAATTTATTTTCATTTTATTTTTTAAAATATTCCTATCAAATGCAATAATATTTTGCTCCGTACAGTAACAAGAAATTATAGTTTCTGCATATCCTCTGTCCATTTATTGATGAGCACCGAAAATAGTGAACTCCTTTATAGACTCTTAATTGATTTTTAGTTATGTAATTGCACGTTTCATCTTAAATTTACTTTAATTTTTTATTAAATCTTATACTTGTTTTCTCTTTTGTTTGTGCTTTTTTTCCGCTTTAGTTTATTTAATTATTTTCAATACAATAATGAAATTTTATTTGTATAAAAATCAAATTATTTAATTATTTCATTATTAATATAGATTACAACTTTAATATGCAAGGTAACTTGTGATAACCGGGATCAAATTTCGAATTTTTTTTTGAAATCACGTCAAATTCTGATTCCAAATTCGAAATATTTAAAGGTGATTTTTTAAAATAATATTGGGATTTTAAAAAAATATTTAAAGGTGAACTTTTTTGTTTTACAAAAAATATTTTGCTTAACAAATTAAACTAATTAAACCAATTACAACCTTTAATGCAATAAAAACACAAATTCAATTATTTAATTACAATTACTTGATTTTGGTTAAACTGCATTTTTACATTTAATTTTATAACACAGTAAAGTAATAAACGTTTACAAAAATTTAAGTAATTTTGATAATTTCTCTATAAAAATCAATTTAAAAATTAAAACATCCTCGCTTTTTAGAACTAAATTAAAACAAGAACACTCCTCACGAGTCATGGTGTACAACTGTACACTTTCATGTAATCAGCAAGTAGCGACTATTCAAACCTACATTTATTATACGAAGAGGGTAATACAGTAACTAACTCCTGCTTATTCTGTGAAGTAAAAATTTACCGCATTTAGCACCACCCTTCTTTCTCTTTCAAAAATTTTCAAAAATAATAAAATGTTATAATATAAAAAATAAACTCATCCACTACTTACCTCCACTATACACACTTTATACCTAAAATAGTAATCGGTCCCATCACAATACTCGCTTTTTTAACTTTCCACTACAACCTTATCATTTTTCCTAATCTCCGTGTCCAACTCAAACGTAAACAAATAGTTGGGACGGGGGAGTAATTTCCAAAATTATTATTCACATTCGTGTCAGTTGTAAAAATCGGAAATTAGGGAAGATCGGTAGAACTACCGATTTAGGATTAATTGAAAATCGGGAAATAAAGATATTTGAATTTTTAAAACTTAACTATACTCTCATTTTTTAATAAATTAAATAAGGATATTTGGGGAAAATTTTTATCAACCTAATCATTTTTCTTAATATGCTTATTTTTAAAAAAAAATTATATAGGACGGAGGGAGTAAAGAGAGAGAGAAGAGTAAAAAAACATTATCAACCTATTCTTTTCTTAATATACTTAATTAGTGATGATTCGCAGGTACAATTGTGTTTTAATTCTTTTATAAACGAATCAGTTAACAAAACAAGATGCAGATAGTTGAGCCTTCTATTTTTTCCATTTGGTCATGTTAATGGACTTATGGTTTGGTAGCTTGTGGTTATTCGCGTATAATTTATTAAAAACTTTGCATTTTTTATTGGGAACAATTTTATCTTATAATTTCTATATTTAAAAATTTTAATATTTATATTTATTTATTTAATTTTATTTGATACAATTTTAAAATCAAAATTGATGTGAATAAAATTGAACCAAAATTTTTTAAATCAAAATCGAACTGATAATTTCGATTATAATTCAATTTTAAAAATCAAGTACATGTAATTTCATTTCAAATTCGGCAAAAACTGCCCGAACCGAATGGGGCTCCCTAATAGTAGTACTCCTTTTTACTCTTTCGAGGAAATATATGTCCATTCTTCTGCTGCAAAGTGACAGCGGTATTGAATACGTTACAAGTACCGATGTTAAAACAGGTAAAAAAAATTAATCGTAATTCACCTTTACCCTTTCTCGTTCCAATTAACTGCTCCTGCTGCTGCTCCCTCAGTATTCCCACAATCAAACGGTCAAAATACTAATTTACCTGCCGGCCAGTAGAATATCAATCGTCATTTTACTTGGCCTTCAGTTTGTACATTTAATTTAAATATATTCTTCCAAGATGAAAAATAACACGGTCTAATGTAGTAAAATGTTACTCTTCTGATCTAACTCAATTCTTTATATTATAACTTGGTATGAATGTTAAGAAAAAAATAAATCAATGAGAAAAACTTAAAAAACAGCATAAAAAATTGAGATCAATCAATATTTAATATATAAAGTAGAGTAAAAAACAGGGTAGTTAATTTTAAAATTATAAATTTGACCATTTTATAATTTTTTTTGAAATGAATGAGAGATATGTCAAAAAATGGAATCCATAAAGAAATGAGTGGTGCAGGGAAAGTAGTAATGCCACGCCTCATTTGTTTGTCAATTTTGTTGTTACATAAAAAAATTGTTATATTTAATTTAGTGATATTTAACTATAGATTATGTAATTAGTTTTGAAAAAATGCCCAAAATACACTATTTTTCACCTTCAACTGTCCAAAATGTCCAAATGCGCGCGGACCGTCCAAAATATTCACGAAATACGCATTTTGGGGATGCATAGTCAACCTTTCAAATTTTAATAAAGAATACGCATGCGTATTATTTTTTGATTTATAAAGAATACGCATGTCACTAAAATGCAAAAAGTGGATACGAATGTTGAACATGCGTATTGTTTGTAAAAATTTGAAATGGTGGGTACGCATCTCTCACATGCATATTCAACGGGTATTTTGGTCGCACAGTACCGCTAATTGGCATTTTGAACATTTTTTCCCAAATGGTGGATATTTTGGTTTTTTACCAATTAGTTTTAGGAGTTAATTAATATTTTTATATTGAAGGGATACGTAACATGTAGTGAATAGTGATTATGGTGGATCTTATTTTGTGTTAATTATAAAATCTTGAAACTTAAAGTTCTCTTACTTAATTTAAAATATATTAAATTAAAGTTGTAACTGGTTATTGAATCCAAAAAATTTTAAATTATAAGTTTGGTATATTGAAACGAACAAAATTTTAATTTGTTAATTTGCATTAATAAATCAATTGATATATAATAAATTTAAAAATTGAATTAATTACCCGTATAAATATTTAGAAATATGGATCATCATTATTTTGTAGTGTTGAGCCAAATTAAAACCGAAAAGGCGAATTTAACCGTGCTATTTCAGTTCAGTTTAATCCTATATTTTCTGAAATTTAGTTGTCAGGACCGAGTAGCCCAAAAAAAATATTGATTAGTCTGGTTCTTTTTAAATAATATTTCGATGCAGATTCAATGGACTGAATAGACAAACTTATAAATAATTTAATTTGTATATTATTTAAATTTTACATAAATTTTATAAATCATAATCATATTTTTTATTTTATAATTATATTAATATATTTTTAGAATTTTTTATATCATATTATTTTTATTGTGTTTTAAAGTTTATAATCTTTGATTTAATTTTTAATAGAATTATTTTGAGAAATATTTAGTTCGTTCGATTCAAACCGGAAGAAACAAATTGTTTCTGTTTTGTTCGGTTCATAATATAAATTTGGTTTAATTTGGTCTGAAAAAATTTAACATTCCGATTTTCAGTCTATTCGGTTTAGTCCTATTTTGGACAGAATCGAATTGTTTCGGTTTTATTCGGTCCATAATAAAAATTGGTTTAATTCGGTACGATAAAAATTTAACATTTCGATTTTTAGTCTATTTGGTTATATCCAAGTTTGGACCGAATCGAGTGAATACTCACCCTACTTATTTGCGTCATATTAAATTTAAAATTTTAATTGATTACCAAAATAAATATTCAATATAGATATTCAGAAATATGGATAATCACTTATTTGCATTATCATTAAATATAATGATGTTAGTACTTTAATATATATCATGCTAGTATATCAATTGAAAAACAAAATGAACTAATAGAGAAAAATATATTATATAACAAATAAATTAAATACGCTATAACACAGTTTTTATATAACTTGTAATACATGTAATTGATGAGATTTCATAATATTATTGGATACACTTACGTAATAATTATAATAGGTAATAAATCAAAACGTAATACGTGTCATTTAATAAATTTTAATATTTTTTTAATCATTAGATATAATGATGTAAATATGATAGTATGACAAGTTTATATTCCAATTAAAATATAACATGTATAATTTAAGTCCGTCCCAAAATAATATTAATAAAAAATATCTCCTAATTTCAACTTTTAAATACATATCTTGGCTGAGATGTCATTGTATTATTGAATACACTTACGTAAAAATTATAATCCGCCATACTAATATTAAATTAAAAAGTAACACGTGTCATTTTAATCCCTATGTCATTTTAATCCCTGTCAAAAATCAAATTTTAACTGTGAAAAAATATTTCAAGATTCCAGTCAACAGAATGTGAAGCGTGAGAAGACATTTTCACCGCTCGGAAATGGGTAAAAATAATAATTTCACCCAAGCTGGGTGTATAAATTGAGGAGCCCTGTACTACTAAACACTCGCACACTCCAAATTATACTTAGAGAGAAGGAAGATACCATATAAATTGTTTGGGGGTGTGGTGATGGAGGAAGAGAATGGAAGTCGATTGAAGGGGAGTGTGAAGTGGTTTAATGATACAAAGGGGTTTGGGTTCATAACACCAGATGATGGGAGTGAAGATCTGTTTGTTCATCAGTCGAGTATTAGATCTGATGGGTTTCGTAGCTTGGGTGATGGTGAGAATGTTGAGTATGTTATTGAGAATGGTAGTGATGGTAGGACAAAAGCTGTTGACGTTACTGGCCCTGATGGTGCTCCTGTTCAGGGTAGCACGCGCGGTAATCGTGGCGGTGGCGGCGGTGGAGGAGGCGGATATGGCGGCGGCGGCTATGGTGATGGTGGGTATGGTGGCGGTGGTGGAGGCTATGGTGGTCGTGGTGGAGGACGTGGAGGTGGTCGGGGTGGAGGCGGTGGTGGTGGGTGTTATAAGTGTGGGGAGAATGGTCATATGGCTAGGGACTGTGAGAGTGGCGGCGGCGGCGGCGGTTATGGTGGCGGTGGCGGCGGCTATGGCGGTGGAGGTGGTGGAAGGTATGGAAGTGGCGGCGGTGGCGGCGGTGGAAGTGGTTGCTACAAGTGTGGTGAAGAGGGGCATTTCGCGAGAGATTGCAGCAGCTCTGGAGGTGGTCGTTAGAGGTTGTTAAGCTGGTTGTTATGGGGTGGTCAAGGGAGTGTGATTTGTGTGCTTGTTCCACATTTTGCTCCCATTTACTCGCCCTCATTATTATCTATTATTTAGTTTTAATTTTTGTTTTTTTCTAGTTTTTTTAATTTGGCTTGAAATAGACTATGGATGTTTGATGTGAACCTTTTATGATTCTCAATGCTGCGAGGACGATGTTTTTTGGTTTTAATGATATGATGGTTTGATCGTTAATGGCAAATGGATGGTTTTGTTTTTTAGTTTGATCAATTTTGATACTTATTTTTATTATTAATGTTAATGAATTGGGACTGTTTGTTAGTGAATTTCATAAATCTTCATATGTTGGGTTTCAAACACATCCTGTTGAATTTAGTGCTGCAGCAGTTTCTTCTGTATATTTTTATACATTTTCAGATTTTGCTTCTCTGTATAAGCTACAGTTTGATTTCTCATACCCTAATTTGCTGTGTACTATTTTTGTTTCAGCTGTAGCCATCATATGTTTTCTTTTAGATTGATTATGTTTTAACATCTTTGCATTAGCCAGTTCTGAGGTGAAACTTGTTCCAAGTAATTTGTTAAGATCCTCATTGCATCGTTTTCTTTAGTATTCTATTGAACTGGTTAATTTGGTGTCAACAAGCTAAAGTACAAGGGGAAAGATCAGTTCATTCTGAAATGTAATATTAGTCTTGTTCATAGGATCCCTTTGCAATTGTATTGTGGGCGTTGTTCTTGCTAATACTAAATGCGATTTGTTGGTGCATTATCATGTGTTAGATCATCGTATTCAGGTGGTCTGTTATGTGCAGTAGTGATTAGGAGCTAATGCCTAAAATATGATCCGGTTTCATTTCCATCGGAATTTGTAAGTCGCAAAGGTAGATCTTATTTGATTCTGATTTTGCCTCTTGGTATTTATCAACTATCAGAAAAATAGTCTGGTCGTCATTCTCTTTGTCGAACTATAGATCAGTTGGTGAAAACTGAGAATATAGTATAGAATCGGATTCTTGTTGTTATTTTAGTGGCAACTCCATTGAACCCCACCCTTGAAAGAGAACAGATTCCAGTCGACCAACAAGAGAGTAGTGAACACAAAAGTCATCAAAATACAAGTCCGAATATGAATTGACGGTGGATGGAGGAGATCAACCATCAATATGGTATCTGAATTGATCTTTAAATCCCCCTGTCAATACATATTCAACGCAATGTTCTTTTCTTTTAAGTGAGTAAACTGTATTCATATATATCATTTCATTGTTACAAATCATATTATTTCGCTCCTAGGAGGCTATTGAAATGCTGCAAGACAGCAGTTCTAACTTGACTGTTTTGTCTATTTTCTAACATGTTGTAAAACCGACTTGACAAAGAGCTGCAATTGATCAGCGAGCTCTAAGTGCCTGTTTGGCACATCATTTAAGGCCCATTACAGCATGAAAACGTTCATTCATGTTTTTAAGAGGTGTTTGGGTGATTCAGCCAACTAGGAAAATAACAACTTAAATGGTGAAAATTTGAAAGTCGGAGAGATGCTACTTTCTCATTTCATTTTACTTCAAATCATGCACTCCCGGTTACACTTCCTATAATTTTGTTAGATAATTTTTATTTGTTTTGACTAAATATTTAGTTATATATCTATTTGAAAATATCTAATTTGATTAGTAATTACAAATATCAACAACGGTCACATCATTCATAGTCCTCAATATCAGCAACGGTCACATCATTCATAGTGTTGACATCCATGTTCATCATCAGACCACCGAGCACGAAAATTTCCGCAACCAATTCCTGTTGCTTCTTCTTCATTTTCAGCATCTCAACTTCACGCCTTTTCACATAACGACCAATCTTCTGTCTTAACTTTCCCTCCACGTCCAGTGCTTACTCTTGAATCTCTCTGATTATCTCCAATGTATGAGATCCAGGTGGTTCTTTGTCCACCGTAACCACACTTATTATTGTGACAAACACTCTTGAATCTCTCTGATTATCTCCAATGTATGAGATCCAGGTGGTTCTTTGTCCACCGTAACCGATCTTATTATTGTGACAAACCCTAAATCGCCTCCCAGCATTTGGCCCAAATCATTGAGTGGTCACATAAACAATTAAGATCCAAGATTACATCGATTTCCTCATCTGTGCGAGCCATTCTCTGTTCGTGGGTGAGACAATTTGGTAATTAGAGCTTCCAAAAATGTACAATAATGAATTGGGGTTGGTGTAATGTACTTATAACTCAAAGACCCGTAGGAATAATGAACTTTCACAATTACCCTCTCCAGAAATAACGGGAGTTGGATGGACTTGACAAAAAATAACAAACTATTAAAATTTCCAAAATATGTTATAACACGTGGTTTTTAAATGTCAATATTTCAAGTGATTTGACAGCCAAACTACTAGTACACAAAGTGCAGTTTACTCTATATATAATTATATTCATATATCTTTTTTCGACTAAAATTATATTCACATATCTTAAAAGTTAACATGAATATTAATATAATTTCATGATACGAACCTAGTTACGTAGACTACTGAGCCATATATTTAAATTCAAATTTGTTGTATCTCAAAGTTAATAGATTAGTTATACGGTTTTTCTATTATGTATTCATGAGTACATACTAAACACAGAAAACTATAATTTTAAACTATTTTGATGAAAGGGTGAAAAACCAAAATACCCACCATTTGAGGAGAAATGCCCAAAATACCATTTAACGGGATGTTCCGCCCAAATTAATGACTGAACACGCATGTTGTAATATACGTGAATCTTATATATTTTTCATATAATAATAATAATAATAATAATAATAATATGGGTTTATATTATTTTAGATTTACTAATAAGAAAAGAACTAGAACTTAAAATATATATAATTATGATTGGATTTATTATTTTATTTTTTTTAAAGCTTTAAGAATTCTAATCGAAATAGGTGAGGTTAGTAGGTTATATATTATTCAGTTCTATTGTGTTTATAAGAGTACGCAACCAAAACCCTATTCTTTAAAGGGAACAGAGATTTAAGAAGCGGAGCTGTTTCAAGAGGAGAGAAAGTGAGGCGATAGTCTGTTGTATGTTCTTACTAGAGAAGTAGGTAAATATTCTTATTTAATAATTGTTAATTGCTCTACGTTTTATGCATTGGTTATGTCCATCATATAGTTAAAGTATCAACTAGGTTGTATGGCTAACTAGCATAGCACACAAGTTTGGCAGGAGATCACGTGTAATGTATAGATATCAAATTATTAAAATAAGATTCTATTCTTTTATTTTATTGTACTTTGATTTTACATGTATTGGGACTTATTTCAAATTAACAATCATGGATAGATTTCATAATATTATTGTTATTATGTGCAGATTCAAGACTCTGAGAGACATTCATGTTAATTTGTGCAAATTTAATTTATAATCAGCATATATATAATAATATTTTATTACTTATCTTTTTTTTATAAACTCATTTAAATGGATCTTTTTTTTTACTATTTTATTTTGATTATAATATATTTGTGGTGTTATTCTATTTTTTTTTAGAGTACCAAGTTTGTGATACATCTCTGGGTAGCATGACGTCGTAAGATTGTTATTCAAGTTTGATTTGATTTTGTAAACTTTCGGAAAAAAAAAATGCTAAGTCAATGTAATATTGTATGTTATATTAATGTTATAATAACTAGGTGACCCATATTTGTGAACTAGCATATGGTAGATTAGTAAAGTCAGAGTCGCAGGAAACATTACTAGTATTTAAGTTTTAGTTAGCTTAGATTATAGGCCATATCAGCTAATGTAAAATCAAGGTTATGTGAAGGTTGTTGTTATGGAGTAAGTAAACAAAACGAATATAAATAATAAATTTTCTTTTGTTATTTAGATCGGGGGCCGGGAATTTAGCGGAACGTTCGCGGATTTCTTTAATATTAGAGTTTGCAGTATTCGAGGTACGGATTCTGTCCCCTTTTTATTCAGCGCTACTCCTCGTATTCATTATATTTATTTGATTCATTCTGTTATACTTTCTGTTCATTCCGTTGATATTTGCTTTGATCGCCTTAACTTCTGAAAATTGTTTTTAAAAAAATTTAGATATCTGTTTATGCGGTTTTCAAAAATTATTTATGACACCCTCTGTTTTGGAAATCCGAGTTATTTATTTCAGGTGATTTTAAATTTTGCGAAAATATTTTATTTTGAACTCTTAGTGATTTAGGGTATACCGAGTTAACCACCTGTAGGGGTACTACAGCCATGTCATTGCGGCACCAGTGCCGTGACAGTGTGATTGGTCACGGCGTATCCTTCTGTTAGTTCTTGGGAGGAGCTTTTGCGCATTTGATATTTGTTCAGGATACGTGGGTGCACCCAGAGTTTGATTTGTGATTTGATTTATGGTGACGTTGTATATGTCGTACACGTTATCCATTTTGTTGCACACATTAGGTACCCTATGATGTGTGTATTTGTATATGTTCTGATCTCGGTATGAAATATCCTAACCCTATATTGTTTCAGCCTTACTTATTTTTTTAAAAAATTGTTGTTTTATTATAAATTGCTGATTATGTATTTCTGATCTATTGTTCTATAAATTATATTCCAAATTCGTACTGAGCGTTTGGCTCATGCCGTATTCTTTTTCTGGCAGGTGCTTAGGGGGATCTGGGACTGTGTGAATGGAGAGCTCCCTTTATTTCGTTCTTAGGATTTCAGACTTCTATCATTATTTAGACTTAATTACTTATTAGAGATTTCAGCATTTATATATTTGATTTAGACGTTTTGGAGATTTAATATTATTTTGGAGATTTTAGACTGTTTAATTATTGTTAGAAATATATTAGTGCTCTGTTTGCAGGTTTATGGATTTTAAGTAATATCTACCTTTTATTACAAAAAGGGGTGTTACACATGTGAAAGATGCGTATTCGAATTTTCAAAATTTAATAAAGAATATGCATGTTGAACATACGTATTTACATTTTGTTTTTTTTTGTGAATATGCACATTGAACATGCGCATTCTTTATAAAAACAAGAGTGAATACACATGTTCAAAATGCGTATTCTTTATTAAATTTTAGAAATTTGATTACGCATTCGTATTCCGTGGGTATTTTGGGCGATTCTCGCGCATCTGAGTATTTTGGAAGGTTTAAGTTTAAAATTAGTGAATTTTGGACATTATTTCTTAATTGGATACCCTTTTATAATATAGTGGACCACCTGTATACATAAAAAATAAAACAATCAAAATGACCAAAATTTAAAATTTTCCGTATTTATTGCGTGTTAACGGGCACACGTTAAAAAAACCATTATAGTGATCCATTAACTTTGAGATACAAAAAAATAGAAATAATTAAAACTACAGTTTTCAAAAAATTTAGAAAATTGAAAATATTGTTTTTTAATTTTCAACAATTTTTACTTTTTACCGGGTAGACACACATTTTCATACCCGGGCCGGGCCACATTCTTTTATGTATTTTCAATTTTTTTTGTACAAATACACCCGAAGTCCCAAATCGACGACGTAAGGTCTAATTAGTGTCCCTAACCCCTAATCTTGGAGAAAGGGCTGCCATTACGATTAAGCCCTAATTTTTGTCTCACAAATTCCAGGTACTTGCTCGGCAATTCATTTTGCTAAATTTATATTGTTTTTTTTCAAGATTCTCAATTTTGTTTCAATTTGTTCATATGCCTACATATAGGTATATATGTTGACCCTTTTCGGTAATTATTTTTCGATTAAAATGATAATAACAATTAAGTCAAATATGTAACAATCTTTAAGTGATGGTGTTTGCTAGTTTACTTGATTAAGGTTCTCCCTGCTTATGTGTCTATGATTTTGAAATTTTAAATTTTATAATATAATATCTTGATTTCCTACGTATGTTAGGACTTGGGGATATTAGCTGTTAGTGTTACTCGAGCATTTTTAGTCAGAAAAAGGCTGCACATATTTTCGGGGTAGTTATGCAAGTCCGGAATGTGTAACAGCCCTTCACATTGGTACTAAAAGGTTGTTAACTTTCATGCTCGTTTAGCATCTCTTCCTGAATTATGGTATTTTGGACCAAACATTCTTGATCCTAAGACCGTGTTGTGAACTAGTTGGAAGTTTGAGTTGTCAAGTATAGGTTGTTCGTTTTAGCTGAAAATTGTGAATCTTTTTATTTACATTATGGATGTAATTGACAAGTAATGTTACTGATTTTCAGTATTGTTTGCATTTCAATAGCAATTAAATAGTGAGCTTGCTGCCTAAAATGCCTACTGCTAAAGCAACAAGGTCCTTTGTGTAGTATCTGTTCACTGTCAAATGAAGTTTGACTAAATATTTGTAGGGTTAGCCGCCTACTTTTATCGTAGAAAGTAATATCAAGAAGGTTGTGGCATTGTTCAGTTTTGTAGTTTTGTGCTGATTTACTTCATTTATCAAAACGTCACTAGTACAGTACAAAGACTTGCTGAACTTTTCAATCTAAAACGTACGGAACTCTGGGTATCTATTCTTCTAGTTATTCTCAAAGTTTGCTGATTAGGGATATTTTTAATGGATATGAATTACTTCTTATCACATTTCTGTTAGGTAGTTACGAGTTTTTATCTGAACTGATTTTAGAAGGTTCTATTTCGCACCACTTATCTTTTAGAATTTTTGTACAGTGTACGTCTAGGGATGTTGGACTGTAGACTTTTTATGCAGTTGTAACTAGTTAATGTGTTTCATTTGGCTGGAGTCAGTAGACATGTTAAATTATACTTATGCAGGATATCTTAATCTGTTTTCGAATTACTTAAGTATTGTCATGTGACTGGAGTAAACAAGCTAAGTTTCCTTATTATCTGGATAATGCTGATATGTAGTTAAGAGTTGAAGTATGCGGCGAAGAGACATAGATAAATGCATATCTAGTTTTAAAAAAATTCGATCTGCCACAGCCACAGTGGTACGTAAAAAGTACATCTTGCATTACTCAGAAATCAGATATATTCCCAGCTATTTTGGAAGATAGATCTTCACTTGCTTACTCTATATTATTATGAATTGCATTATGTAAATGATTCTCTGTAATTCATATTCCGTATCCTCATTTTCTTCTCCCGTAGAAGTTTCATAATATTGATCCTCTTGTTCTGGCACCTTGGTCTGGCAAATGATAAAATAAATTAACTGATTCTGTATCTGTATTTTTATATAATCCTCTTTGGATTATAGTACATATCGTATTTGGAACTTGGTAATTACCTTGATTTTAATGTTTTGAATTTTGACGAATTAATTTAATACATTCCTACTTGTATTACTACTCTTTTTAATCATTAATTTCTTCTCAAATTTGAGCAGTGGGAAATGTCTCTCTCACATTATGGACTTGTTGGTTTGCGGAAGTCATGGGTTTCTTCTCATGATGAATGCTTGCTTGAACTGCTTATTGAGCAGCAAAATTGTGGGAAAACTACTTCCAACTTATTCAAATATGAAGTATACAAAACTGTCACACAGAAATTAAATCAGAAATTTGGAACAAATGTGGAGGAGAACCAGATAAAATTGCGTTACAGTGCGATGAAGAAAGACTATGGTGTAATAAAAACCCTTCTCGGTCATCCAGGGTTTCATTGGGATGGGCAAAAGCAAATGGTTGTAGCCGATGACAAAGTTTGGGAAAACTATGTTGCAGTAAGGATCATGTTTTTCTCAAAGATTATTGCTTCTCTATAGAAGTCTTACCATTTTCTTTCAGGTAAGACGTGATGCAAGACCTTACAGGTGGAGGAGCTTTCCGTTGTATGATAAAATGACCATTATCTTTGAAGGTACTCTTCCCTTTACCCTTGGTGGTATATGGTGGTATACTCTTCTAAAATTCTACTCGCCATATGTGACAAATTTACTTCTATAATTTTTCTTTTCATCTGTGGCAGATTCTGTTGGGGCTGTTGGTGCTAAGAATCTTCATTTGCCAAGCAGTGCAAATAAGATACTTGAGGAAGTAAACAGTGACCCAGAAACAGTACAGGTTCTGGAACCAGCAAGAGAACCGGAACAATTTAATGTTGATACCCAAGATTCTGATTCTTCATTTCATGTGAAGAACAAGCAGCCTAGGAAAGGGAAATCCAAGACTTCTGGCCGTAAAAGAAGTGCTCATGTTGAAGCGGAAGACAGCATAGAAAATGCTTTCTACGAGATGCCTTCTGCTGACAGGTGCACGAGAATGCAAAAAAATGTAAATGTACCTCACTACACAACAAGGAAATCAGCGTTTTTAGCGACTTCTGGATATGATAAGAGTCCACAAGTCGAAGCAGAAGATAGCTTAGAAGATGCATCAGATGAAAACCCCTCTGCAGCTACGTCCAAAGGAAGGCAGAAGAATGTGATTGAATCGCAATACAAGAAAAAGAAATTAAATTCTGTTGCAACTTCTGGATATTACAAGAGACCACAATTTGAAGCACAAGACATCATAGAAAATGCATTTGAAGAAAGCCCATTGGCAGCCAGGTTTAAAGGAGTACAGGAGAACTTGAACAGTGCTAGAGCGATATATCAAAGGTGCTTAGAGGAGTTGCAGAGGATAGATGAATTGGATGATTCAGAGTTTTCAAAGGCTGTTTGTGCTCTTAAGGATGACAAAAATGCAATTGCCTTTATGACGATCAGGGGACCTCGACAACTGATTTGGTTGAGGTCTATTCTGAATGAATATTAACTAGTCAAGCCACCTCTTCCTGTTCTTGTCCTATTTCTAGTTCTAGAGTTGAATCAAAATTACATATTTCAGTTGTAGTGGACAACTAATAGGTCCTGTTCTGTAAACTCTTTTGGTCATAAGGTTAAAGTTCAAGATAAATATATGTATAAACTTGTCGGGGTTTGATATGTGTCAATGTGTGGCACCAGTCAAGGTGAACTCTTTTGGTTGTTTCTTATTTACGTGTTAAATTTATAATGTTTCTTATTCTTGTTACACGAGAAAGGATGTCAGATGTGTGTGCACCCTAGTGAGAGGCTGTGAGCAGAGGTGAGAGGAGATATGTGGATCGTGTACCCATACAGTTGCCAGGGATTATCCATATGTTTACAGGTATCACGATGGATAACATCTGATGAAAAAATATGTTTCTTTTGCCAAGAAAAAAAGGTGTGGTAAGTTATTTTTGCCAAGCACAATAAAAATGTCAAGTCATAAGTTTTATTGTCCAGAGTATTCGAATTCTAGTTCCAAGGAGAACTAGTACCATTTTTTTTAATCCATTGTTTTGACTTGGAAGGTCACTTGTCTCTTTTCTCTATCCTAGGTTACAAATTTATTAGGGTTTTGGACTTCAGAGCACTGCTTGTACGGAAAGGTGTTTCGGGTTATTACTCTCGGCAGAACACTGTCCCATAGTCGAGAATTTCATATTTAATTGCATAAAAGGTTCAGGTGCTGGTATAACCTTGTCTACATTCTTTCTGCCTGGTCTACTAGAGGGTGTTCAGGTATGTATCATAAACTCCTGACATTTTGATCGATCAATGCTAATTATTATCTTATGTAAAGGTTTGTGATAGCATTTTTCTCCCAAAATTTGCATATACTGGCTTGGAGAACACCTTTGTATACTATTGTAAATGATATATAATTTCCAAAGGATTGTTAAAACTACAGAACTATCTGTAGCAATACAGAGACACTAGCTGAATTATGACCACTATAAAATATAGTGGCCTGAGTTAAAACTTAAAACCAGGGCTTGCCAGAGAGTATAATGCCTACTAGAGATGATTACTACATAACTAGTACACATCTGCAGATACTCCTAATCTCTTTCAACGACCGCAAACTTATCGTTGACATGAAACTCAAGATAGCGGAGAAAATGAACTAGATAAATCCCATAGGCAGTATAAATACACGATACTGGTTCCAAACCATATCAATATCTAAAGGTCAACGTACGTCTGTCTCAGATCAGTTGTTTACAAGTAATAATTACAATACCAGTCTGGAAATGCTTGAAGCATACAGTAATATATATTTTAATGAAGACTTTAGGTAAACATAATTAAAGATTCTTTTGTATTATATAGTTTTTCCTAGTGTTATACAAAATATAATATAATTTTTATCTTCTTCTGAGCTCACTAGTCAGCACTTAAATCAGCGATGTTCCTTGCATTAAAAAAACCCACCACTGATTTGTTTAGATTTTTTCTTGGTCACTCGATCACCTTGCTTGGATCTATGTATATTCAAAAATTAACACTACAAGAGAAAAGCAACAAACCTTGCTATCCACATGGACTCTTCAAGCTCTTTCTTGCTCTAATTTTTCTTTGCAGAGGTAAATTTTTCCATTTAGCCTAGACTGTCAAATATTAACAATTATTTATTCTTACACCTTGTTACCAGAGACTGTGGGTCGGGTCAAGTTGAATGCAATGGCGCAGGTGCTGCTGCTGCACCAGCCACTTTAAACAAGTTGACACTCGGCACCGGTGGTCAAGAATTTTATACCCTCACGTTTTGCCCCTCGAATCCAAGGTACGTTGTATGTACATTCTACTAATGCTTTCCAATTTCCATAAATGCGGAGATTGTTACTGCATATAATATTTATGTTTGATTTTAGGATCTTGTCTCTCCTATTTTTAATTTATGTAATACTAATAGTATTTTGACATCCTTGATCATACACATAGTCGTGAACCTTGACGAGAAACAACAAATGGTGATGGCTCGTCAATGCCAGGGCCAGGGCCAGAGTCCAGTAAAATGAGTTGGGATTCGGCTAAGATAGGATCTGAAGCAATGATAGCAGATGGGTCATGGCTAGGTGGTTTGGCCATGTGTGACAACAAGAAATCATTAAACTGTAGTTTATATTATTGCCTGTTCATCGAATGTCTTTTTAGTTCGTTTTCCTGTAACTCCTTGTTTTCTAACTGAGCTTATGCCTCAATGACCATCCACAGGGGCTGACATGTGTTAACTCGAATAAATTATTTGCTCTCGGCTTTGGAAAATTACGGACTTATAGATTCATCCTCATTTATGTAATGTCTTTCATAAAAGTTATACTCATTAATAAAAAAATTAACTTCTATCAAATAAGATGTTGCACAATATTTACAAATAAGAAAATAATAAAAAATATAATTATGTGGTGTAGGGAAAAAATATAAAAAATAAATTATGACTCGTACGTGTTTTTATGCTAGTTTTTTCATAAAGTTGTAAAATTATTCTTATATTTTTGGATGTTTCTCCTTTATGGCATAATGTTAAAAAATAGTGAAATGAAAAAAACGGTCCTTTGTATTACTTAAAAAAAACTTAAACCTGAAAATAATGAGTTATCAAAATTTATAAATAAAAAATTTATTAATAAAAATGAAGTCTGCTGCAGGAACAAAGATATAAAATTTAACCGATTAATGAATTCAACATTGTTGTCTACATTTTGTCCTGATCACTGAGTTACTGGCTTACTGGCAGTGACATAACATGATCGTGTCTTCTTCTTCCAGCTCACATGAGTTGGAGTCAAAAGCAACTATTTCTTCTCCAAAGCTGAAAGCACACACTAAACTAAATTCACAAATCTTAAAACATGGCTGACCCATCTTCATCTTCTTCTTCTTCTCCAACCCAACCTCTCCTCCTATCCAACCCATACCCATCTCAAATCCCATCAACATCCGACCCAGAAGAAGAAGAAGAAGAACCCACCCAAATCACTTACAACTATAACACCCGACCCATCAAAGATCTCCCCTTTCTCATCCTCTTCTCTCTCTTTATTCTCTCCACTTTTGCCTTTGGAATCTTTGCTTCAATTCATCATAATCCCAATTCATCTCACATTTCTTCTTTTTCTTATGACTTGAACACTTCTTCTTGCATCAAACCCACTTCTATTACTCTTTTAAACAATTTCCCACCAACAAAATCCAATCCTTTTGAAGTCTTGTTTTGGACTCTTGTTATTACTTTGGTTTTCAGTGTACCCTGTGCTGCTTTTTTGCTTACTTTGCTTAAACATTATACTAAACAAATTGTTTATGCTTCACTTCCTTTTTTTGTTATAGTTCCTATTTCTCTTAATATTTATTGGTTTGTTGCTTGTACTGTCACTTCTTCCTGTACTCAATCATTTCCTTTAGTTTATCGGATTTTGGTTTTCTTGTTTGTTTTCTTGGTCATTGCGGTTATTGTGTGGATTTTTGTCGTCAATTGGCACAGAATTGAGTTGACTGTCAGTATAATTGGGGTTTCTGCTAATGCATTGTCTGATAATTTGGGTTTGTTGGGGGTTCTTCCAGCTTTGACTCTTGGGTTGTTTGTGTATTTTGTGCCGATTGTGGTGTTTTTAGTGTTTGCACGGTTAAATGGGAAAATTGTGCCTCGCGAAAAGGATGGAGAGTATTATTGTGCTTGGAAGCAAGATGGATGGGTTCCGGCTTACTATGTGTTGGCTATTCTTACCATGTTGTGGTCTGCAGCCACGATGGTGGAAGCACAAGCTTATGTTATAAGCGGGACTATTGCTCAGTGGTACTTCTCCAAGGATGAGTCAAGCTTGAAAAGAAGTTTAAGGAGTTCCCTGAGGTCAGTATCCGGATAATTTGCAGTCTGTTAATGTATTAATCCAAGGCTGTGGTTTAATTGTCTTAAATTTTAATTGATGGGAGTTATTGTTTAATTATTTTCCACTAAGTATCACTATTAAAATATCTGGACCGATAGAAGGCGTTATTAATGTCATCATCATCCTTAGTGTTCTTTCTTGGGTTTTAGATTCTGGATATGGCTATATCTTCCTACTTGTAATAAATGGGAACTGTTTCAAGTACCAAGCTGGACATGGTTACTTTCTATTTTAGATATGAGCAATTCTGATTTAGTGAACCATAATAGTTCGGAATATATATGCTGCAGGAACATTTGTTGAATCACATTGCCACAAAATACTTTGAACAGCTGCCAACTTCTTGTTCATCTATGAGAAAAATATAACAATTTTCTTTTAACGTTTTATTCCTAGTGCTTGTTTGGTTCCACGAGGGAACTAATTTACGTAGGAAGTTATACTTCCTTTCTACTTGCACTTCCTGGGAAGTGTAATAAACTTGTTTGGTTGACATTTATAGGTATATGTAATTCCTAGGTACTCTGTTATCATGTTTAATTTAATTTACTTATTTTATTTTTTCTTAATAATTATTTTGAGTTATTATTATTATTATTATTTCATTATAATATCTATCTTATTGTTTATCTTAATTTTTTAATTATATACAATAAAAAATAATTATACAAAATTATATATCTTTTCAATATATTTTTGTATTAATGTATTAAAAAACATAATTACTAGTATTTTAACACATGACTTGAAATTATTTTTGTTATCATCAATAAATTATAAATGTACATTTTAAATTTTAAAATAAAATTTAGTTGAATAATAATAAAAATTGAATTGTAATAATTATATTTTTAATTACAAACTCGTATGCTAACTAAAATTTTAAATATCAAATTGTATTACATGATTTTAAAAATTAATATTGTCAAGGAACCAATTACTCTAAAACCTCAAGGTGTTAGAGAATGGCCCTTTCCAGGATCTTATATTATTCTAACACTCCACCTCACTCGAAATCCCATTTATGGGTCGAAGAGTGGATCACGGGCGCCCATCTTTGGGGCATAAATTTGCCTTTCGTGTCCCTCATAAATTGTGAGAAATATTGGGGGTGGCAGGGATCGAACCTGAGTCCTCTGCCAGTCTAAGCTCTGATACCATGAAAGAAACAATGGCACAGAAGAGAAGCTTGATAAACAATTTTATTGTATTATTCTTGCTTATCATATACAAGAGGAGTCTCAGAATATATAGGATTATTCTGGACAGACAAGAATCCCAACAAACTAGAAATCAGATCAGCACCAAATCTGGAATTAATAAAACAGATCCCTGACATTATTCCCATAATAAATGACTGTATAAATCATCTCTTAACCACCCACAAATCTCTCCAGGTCATCTGATCTTCAACACTCCCCCTCAAGCTAGATTGTACACATCGAACAATCCTAGCTTGTTGATCATTCTTCCAAATAAGGGTCTAGACAATCCTTTAGTTAAAATATCTGCTGTTTGCTCTGCTGAAGGTACATAAGGAATGCAGATGCTCCCGTCTTCAATCTTCTCTTTAATAAAATGTCGATCAACTTCTACGTGTTTCGTACGATCATGATGGACAGGGTTATGAGCTATGTTGATGGCAGCCTTGTTGTCACTGTACAATTTCATAGGGCTTTTTATTGCAACTTGAAGTTCTTTGAGTAATAGCTTCAGCCAAATCAGTTCACTAACTCCATTTGCCAAAGACCTAAATTCAGCCTCAGCACTACTTCTGGCGACTACATTTTGTTTCTTGCTCCTCCACGTGACCAAGTTTCCCCAAACATAAGTACAATACCCAGAGGTAGATCTCCTATCTACTACTGAACCAGCCCAATCTGCATCAGTATAGGCTTCAATTTCTCGCGACTCTCCTTTCTCGAAGAACAATCCTTTTCCTGGACTTCCCTTTAAATACCTTAATATTCGAATAACCGCGTCCATGTGTTCTTTATATGGCTTGTGCATAAACTGACTTACCATGCTAACGGCAAAAGCTATATCAGGTCTTGTGTGGGCTAAATATATGAGTTTCCCAACAAGTCGTTGATATCTACCTTTGTCTACAGGAGCACTAGTATACTGATCTCCAAGTTTTATGTTTGGATCAGCCGGAGTATCAACAGGCTTGCATCCAAATAGGCCTGTCTCCTTCAAAAGGTCAAGGACATACTTTCTTTGGGAAACAAGAATGCTTGATCTATTTCGAGCAATCTCCATACCAAGAAAATACCTTAGCATTCCCATATCTTTGATCTCAAATTCGTCTGCCAACTTTCTTTTTAAGCTATTAATCTCAGGAATATTATCACCTGTTATGATAATATCATCAACGTATACTATTAGTATAGTTGACTTGCCGCCTTCGTGTTTGTAGAATAAGGTATGATCAGCATGAGCTTGTTTATACCTTTGTTGGCGGACAACCTTTGTGAACCTTTCAAACCATCCTCTCGGTGATTGTTTCAGTCCATAAATAGTTTTTTTCAGCTTACAAACTTGTCTTATTTTTCCAACACTCTTAAAACCAGGAGGCAGTTCCATATAAATTTCTTCTTTCAAGTCTCCGTTAAGAAATGCATTCTTGATGTCAAGTTGATGGAGCGGCCAGTCTAGATTTGCTGCAAGAGAGAGAAGTACACGAATTGTATTTAGCTTGGCAACAGGAGCAAAAGTCTCTTGATAATCTATCCCGTATGTTTGAGTGAAGCCCTTGGCAACCAAACGTGCTTTGTGCCTTTCAATAGACCCATCAGATTTATATTTCACAGTGAATACCCATTTACATCCTACTGGAACAACATCTATGGGTCTATTTACCACTTCCCAAGTGCCGTTCTTTTCCAGAGCTTTCATTTTCTCTTCAATTGCCCTTTTCCACTCAGGTCGTCGTAAAGCTTCCTGAATATTTTTGGGAATTTCTTCTCCTTCAAGATTGGATACCAGTGCTTTCATGGAAGGTGATAAATGATCATATTGTACAAATTGTGCTATAGGATGTTGAGTACAAGAGCGAACACCTTTCCTTAAAGCAATAGGTAAATTATTAGAATTTTCCGCAAGAGAATGAACGGGTAAGTTACCTGATTCCGGGTCAGATTCATGGCAAGTCTCGAGAGCTGGAGGTGGCTGTTGATTCTTCCGACGAGAATAAACAAGAAGCTCTTTATTAGGATGGGTGTTTTTCTGTTCATCTAAATCAGACACCTTGTTTTTTTTTTCATTATTTTCAGCATCAAGATTCTCCCCTTGTTTTTTATTCTCATCACCAGTCTCTTCCATTGGCAAAGATGAATACTCAGAGGGATAAAGAGGGAAATCGAGGATTTCTGGAAAATATTGCCAGGAGGTAGAGTTTTGCCAAATATTTTCTTCGCTAATTCTTTCACCACGTTTTTGTTTCTCCTCCCCCTGAAGAAAATTTTTGGGAAAGAAAGGAGTATTTTCAAAGAAGGTAAGATCCATGGTCACAATTAATTTTTTCTTTTCAGGATAGTAACATTTATACCCCTTCTGGTTCGCAGCATATCCAAGAAAAATACACTTTAAGGATCTTGGGTCAAGTTTGTTTCGATTGAGTTCATGGTTGTGGGCAAACACAGTACACCCGAACACTTTTAGAGGAAGACTACTGATAGTCCTATTTTCTGGAAAAGATTTAGATAAGACGCTTAGTGGAGTTTGAAACTGAAGAACCTTTGAGGGCATCCTATTTATAAGGTAGCAAGCAGTGAGAACAGCATCCCCCAGAAAAGTTTAGGAGTGTTGGATGCAAACATAATTGACCTAGCGACCTCCAAAAGGTGTTTGTTTTTTCTTTCAGCGATGCCATTTTGTTGGGGGGTGTAGGTGCAAGAACTTTGATGAATGATCCCATTTTCAATGAGATATTTTCCTAAAATCTGGTTAAAATACTCTTTACCATTATCTGTGTGTAAGACTTGGATATTCGTAGAGTATTGAGTTTCAACCATTTTGTGAAAATTTATGAAAATTTGTTTGGCATCAGATTTATCTTTGAGCAAGTACAACCAACATACACGAGTATGATCATCGATAAAGGTAATGAACCAACGTTTTGAGTAAATGTTATGAGACTGAGAAGGCCCCCAAATGTCACTATGAATCACGGGCGCCCATCTTTGGGGTATAAATTTGCCTTTCGTGTCCCTCATAAATTGTGAGAAATATTGGGGGTGGCAGGGATCGAACCTGAGTCCTCTGCCAGTCTAAGCTCTGATACCATGTCAAGGAACCAGTTACTCTAAAACCTCAAGGTGTTAGAGAATGGTCCTTTCCAGGATCTTATATTATTCTAACAAATATTATGAAATATTATTTGCACATATACTATAATTTATTAAAATAGTGAGTTAGGTTTTCTTAATTTTTAAATAACTTTAATAACAAATATCTTTCAAATTTTGGATTTTAATTATTTAATATATGGATTGATTTTATATCCAGACATGGGAAGTGTGACTAACTTAGGTAGGGGTGGGTGAACAACTTCCCACATTGTGTAGGCATTTGGAGTTCCTAGGTAATTCTAATACCCATATTTTGTGTAACCAAACAACTATATCAGTTATCACTTCCCAGGTATTTGAAGTACCCATCTAAATTCCTGTCAACCAAACGACTAGTCCTTTTTTCTTTGTACACTTGCCTTATTAATTGCACCAAATTTTCCAACACATTTTCATTCTTTAACTAGGTAGGTGATAAGTTTTATTTTTCTTTAAGTTCTATAAGATGCACATTTATTGGTAGACTTGGTGTTTGTACAAATTTTGTCTCCTGGTCCTTGTTCTCCGTTATTGTTCTCCCTTTTCATTGGGGAAAGAGTTAAGGATAGGTACCCATCCTTATTAAATGTGAGTAATCAAATTTAATACTAAACACCAAGCGGTGGAGAGACATTTAAGTACATTATTCATGCGGAAAAAGAGGAAGTTTTATGATACCAACTGAGAACACATATATGATAAACTCCCTGCTAAACAATCTATATACTACATAAACTATAAAGCCAGTGTGCAGCTCATCCTATTTTTTTGGGTTAGTGGTTACTGCTATGCTAAGGAATATTGAGTGCTTCTTGCTCTATTCTTAGTGTGTCCTTACTTTAAGGTTTTATTATTTTGCTAATCGGTACTTGCTTTTGTTATTGTTATTGGGCCTTGTTATGTTTTCCCCTGGAACCCTGCTTTATTATTATTCATAGCTAAAAGTGTGTGTATCATTCTGAACCACCATCTAGTTGCCTTTATAGTGAGAAAGATGTCTTTGTGATATGTTTCTTTTGAAAAACTTTTACTCACTAGAATCTTATGTACAGTGTTTAGATTTTTTACATCTCCGGCCTTGTGTTTATGTAGATCCTCTACTCTCTAATGATTATGTTATCTGGAATGATTGTTACTTAAATAATTTTTTTTGCATCATGCTAGACTGTGCATTTGTGGGGCATATGCCAAGTTCCCATATGTTTGTACATGATATTTTTTTTAATTATGTGCTGGGGTTTGTGGCGATTAAGAGAACTATGACCTTCAGATGGTTGATCCTGTTTATTGGTTCAGGCTGAAGCTTCTATTTTGAAAGAACTTGTGTTTATATAATACAATATGATATTTTATCTGGTCAGGCATAGATTATGCAAGATGTAAACAGGTCACCTGGACAGATGGTTTATATTGCATTGATTTCACTTGCGTATTGTTTTTTTTTATTTCCAAAAAATATATTTTGTTGAGCTTGTTTGTTCACAACCAGATCTCTGTAACCTGATTGAGGATCTCATTATACATATATACTCCCTCTGTCCGGATTTAGTTGTCCCTTTCAAAAAAGAAACATCGTCCCGGTTTAGTTTTACATCTCTTTATCCAACACAAATAATTTGTAACCATTCTTCCACTAATACCCTCACTTATTTGTCATTTTCAATGTTGATTTTTCTTCCTGCACTTATGAGTTAATGCATTGTTATTGGCACGAAAGGAATATAAACATAACTTTTAAAATTTCTTAATCCTAGTACTTGTTCGCTTGGGGTTTGCAAATTTAAAAATGTATAGTTAGTCAATTCTTTTAGTTACATTTATGTTTTATATATTTATAATTAATCTAATATTATATTATATCACTTTTAATTCAAAATCTAATGCCAAAAAGATTATCTTAAAATTGTTGATGTAATTTGTAAACTATTTATATTATTAATTGTAAGTAGAAATAAAATTTATTGTAAAAGTTATAGGTTTGTTACAATGCATGTCTTTTTGTGCATGTAAAGTTTTCACTATTACATAGTTAAAAGGTAAGTGTAAATTTGTAAATATATAGGTGTAGGTTTGTTACTATGCATGTCTTTTTGGGCATGTAAAGTTTTCACTACTTAAAAAGTCATGACTTTTGGTAACATTATGAATTTGTAACTATACAGGCGAGTAGGTGTGCATGATATAGTTGTGTCTCTTTAAAAGATACAAGGTTTTTCAGAATAACATTTCAGTGATTATTTTTGTTAGAGATAAGTGTTTGATGTTGTAGAGGTGACAATTAACCTACGGTTGTACATATCCATACACACAGATTTTGTTTGTTTGAGCATAAACCGGTGACAATTCACCTAGGGTTGTACCTTTTTAGACTTATGATATCATTATTGATCTTCAAGATTCATTATACTAATGATGTGTACCTGGCAAAAAAGATGTGTAAAATTTAATAAAGGCTCAACTAAATTGGGAAGGAGAGAGAGTGTGTGTGTGTGTGTATATATTCTAGTCTTGCATATTGTTTGCAGAACAGTTTCTTCCTGTCATCTTAACACAAATATCCTTTTCATGTTGCAGGAATGCATTTGGCCCTTCCTTCGGAACAATATGTTTTTCAGGTCTATTAATTTTTGTTGTTCGTTTGGTTCGTGCTTCTGTTGACAATGCCAAACAAGATCTTCCTGGAATTTTTAATCTTATTCTTCGATGTTGTGTCAATGCTTTTATGGCCGCATTTGATTTTCTTAATAAGTTTGCCATAAACTTTGCTGCAATAACTGGTGAAGCTTACTGCACTTCTTCAAGGATGACATATGAACTTCTTAGCCGCAATCTTCTGTCAGCTGTTTTTGTTGAAACCGTTTCCACTCGTATACTGGGTGGTATTAGTTTTGTTTTCGCAGCAATATATGGGATTGTGGTAAGTAATTTATGTTTCATATATTACTATTTTTGCATTTTGAGATTTCGCTATGTCAAGTTGTTTTTTAAGTCGGTATTATAGATAGGTATGAAGTTAATAAACTGATATAAGAGGCATTTTAATAACTTATTCTATCATAACATCACACACATAATTTAATTCATAATGCATCCTGGTCCACATAAAGTATTTGTTGCACCATACTGTATCGTGGTAATTTAGCACAGTATGTGTAAAGTAGGATTTTTGATGTGAATGCATGGGCGGTCCATGTTACACATACCGCGGTGTGGTATGTTATAACAATCACCGCCGTGGACCATCACCCATTAATAATAGCCTAGATAGATAGGCTATATTATATGTTCTTATTGCTGTCATTTGTAAACTTACATGTAATAAAAATTTACTTTGTGATTTTAAAACAAAGTATAATTAGATTCTCATGGTCCTATAGTATTGCTTTTGGCATAGGAAGCTGATCATTAAGGAATAAGGATCTGAGATGGAGAAATAATACAAATACTGAATGGTAGGAGTGCTTGAAGGATAATTAATATTTACTGGATGTTCGAAATTCTTAGTTTAAAGACTGTTATTAAACTGTGGCCAAAATGAAGTCTCAAGTTTCCATAGTTACGTCCGAGTGTCTGGTGTCCGGCACAGGAACTCATGGTGAAATTAAGAGTTTGAGCAAACAGCATGCAATGTCGATATATTCATGTGTATACAAAATTATCTTTGAGTTATTACAAGGTTGGGTCAGTCTATATATTTTGGTAGGTTTCCTTTACTTCTTTCTGGCTATCTTGACATGCAGGTATGTGTGATATTGAGAGGGGTCATTGGTATTGGAGTTGACTCGTACTTCATTGCTGTTATGGCATGTCTCCTGCAGTTGGTTGTGCTTGGTTTCATTGTGCATGTCCTGGATAATGTAATTGAAACAGTTTATGTTTGCTATGCTATAGACAGGGACACTGGAGACGTTTGCAAGCAGGAAGTTCATGATGTATACGTTAATCTTCCTATCAGTCGTAACCATAGATCTCATATTGCTAGAACTACACTTGTATAACTTTGTTTTGATTTGGTTTCAATGTAATTAATTTTGTCAGACGTATATAACCTGCCTGTTGGCACTGTCCATAGGGAGCAACTCTTGTACAAGTGATGTTTGATCAATAAAGAGTTGTGAAAGTGATGTTCATCAATAAAGAGTTTTTTCCCCTTCTGTATGTCAATTAAGATTTGAGATACCTATCTAGGGTTATCAATTGTACATACGAGAGTCGACTCCCATATCTAGGGTTCTAGCTGTCACTTCACTTTCCAGTCCTTCACCCTCCTCTATTCACTGGTACTTTCAATAAGACCGAGATCTAATCCTTTTTTTGATGAAATCTTGTCGAGTATCTTGTTAAAAAGGTTGTTAGTCGTGAGGTGGTAGTGTGTTATGTTTTTATGTGTATTTTAAGGGTTTAGAATAATTTATATAATATTTTGGGAGATCTGTAAGAATTGTATCGAAACAAAAAATATTGTATATTTTGGGAGATCGGAAGATCAAATATTTTGTCAAAAAGATATGCACGCAATATTAAGCACACTCTATAACTGAGACGATTTTTATTTTCACCTGAACTAATTAGCTTTGTTGCGTTTAACACTTTAACTACAAGCCTCGTGGCAACGATGTTAGTATGCAATCATAGCGTCTTGGAGAGTCATATATGAACTGTCACCATGTTTTTTTTGTTTCCGTGGTTGGTTTACAATTTTTTTGAAAAAAAGAAGAAGAAAAAAAGACCCTGTCTTAAATATACACTCAAATCAGTTATAAATCTATAGCTTCGCAGCGCCAGCTCCACACTTCACTTGGACAGCCAATGCCTTAAATGTATCACTGCAAGTATCCTTGTTCCTATCAACAAACGCATCCCTCACTAATGGAATCGTACATGTAATCTTACCTAAACAACGCTGTAAACAGAAAAAGATGAGGAAAAAATTAGCACATTTACAGTACGAGCACACTCTGCACATCTATCTCAGATATATTTCTACCTCTTCAACAACTTTCTGGCTATTGGGAGCATGACATTTCCCTTGACTGTACATTCCGCAGGCACCAACAGGGTCACCAAAGCTTGCAAACTCTACTTTCTCTATGACTTTGCTATCTGGGCATATTAGTCTAGCTCCAGCTTTCAAATCCTCTACCACAGGTCTCAACTGGTTTTCTTTCCTCTCCCACGATCTAACTGAAGGTGGAGTTATCTCACCCAATAAACTACATATTCTGTCTCTGTTCACCGTTAAGATTGTAATATTATGAGGATTTCCTCCTACTTCCTCGAACACCACCACTAGGTTCTTCTGTGCATTCAGTAATGATCGTGGTATATGATACCTACATTATTTTTAAGACAAAAATTTTAATCAATCAATCTCGCAACTTGCAAATGTCATAAGAATATGTCAAGCTAATGTTCAGTAGGTACTGGTTTTTGACATTCAGAAAGTGCAAGTAGTGCAGCTAGGTGTAATTAACATTATCATGATAGTAATAAAAAACCTATGGAGGCATTCATGAACCTCAGTACTGAAATAAAAACTTCAAGTAACAGAATACCTACTCGGATTGTGAGGGCTTCCCAAGAGGGCTTAGAAATGATGCCCAGTAACGTCCTATGCTTTTGCCATTAATCCAACAATGACCTTTCTGCATTGAGTCCATGGTAATAGCAAGAGGATCGTTTCCTGGTGGTGTATCGAAGTATGCCTGCATCCCATAAGCGTGAATATTAACATTTGTTAAAGAATAAAGGGCTTGTCAAATTGAAACCATAATAAAAGGGTTAAATATCTAAAGTGAAGGTCATATATAACTTCGTTAACAGGGTATCATTTTGATCGCTAAAGTCGTAAAAATTATCAAATGAATACCAAATATGTGTTGAGAAAGTAAATATTTTTTTTTGCTGAGTCTTCTACAACCAAATGAAAGGTTATGAATTCTAATATATTAGATAAGATCTGAAGCAATGAGGTTTGACACATCCATATATAACTAATATAAGTTAGAACCATCCATCTGGAATTCACAAATCCACAATTCAGTTATAAAAATACGTATACTTTAACATTTATGAACCTCAGGTATAAAATGTTTTCAAACATGGCTCTTATTTTGGCATCCATTAAGTTGATGTTTACTGAAGCTAGACCATGTATATGCTACCACAATCTTAAAGAAAATCTGAAACTCTGATTTTGGACAAACTAAAGTGAAACTGAAAGCATTATTTACCTTGTACCAAGTTGCTGGAGTTCCTAGTCCGGCATCTGGTGTCCATTTTACTCTTGTTATCCCCTCCTCTGTAGACAATTGAAGCTTCTCCCCAGAAACACCAACCTATGTGACATATATCTTGATGTAACAAGCGGAATTTAAAAAGTAATACAGAAATTAGATAGTGAAATTAGTATGACAATACATGGACATCAATTTAATTATGATTAGGAGCAGATGCATTGAACAAATATAGATGAACACACCTCGTGCCCCCAGTTATTGCGGGTCAGGTCAAGCGTTCCAGTGTTCAAACCTTTAATAAAAAGAGCATCAGGTCCTGTCCATCTATTCTCCATGTGAGCTCCACTGTTCTACATTAATCAGGTAAAAGTGACTTACAGTTTGTAATTTCTTGACTATCAACATTTCAGTTGTCAAGTTTTAGCTGCAACACACACACACACATATTATGTAACTGGAAGATGGAGTTGCAAATTGATAAATAGTTACCTGGATACCTAATGTCATGCACAGTAGTGATATGTGATTGATTCCTGGCCTAAGATTTATTGGTTTCTCTAGCGTAAATTTCTTCTCGTCTAACTTCCCATGAGCAAATCCTAAAAATAATTTCATGCGTCTATCAATCCAATTTTGTAACTAAATGTGTTGTACTTGTTGTATGTGCAAATATTAATATATTTTGTGTGACCTCACCTACAAATTCTCCATTGAGAAATGCAACCATGGCATGACCATTATTTTCAACTAGCAAAATAGGCAACACATCAGGCCTCATTGGTAGATCACGGCGATCAAAACTTACACTGCATTCATCGAACATCTTTAAATAATTTACCAGTTTGTGTAAATATGTATTTGTCATTGAAAAGACTTATGTAGTTATGTGTCATTATGAAGACTTGGCTGTACCTGGTACTGTACCATGCATAATCAGAAGCATCTTTGGTCAAAAAATATAGCTCAATTGGTATGATGTTCTTGATAGGTAATGTGTCAAAGGTTGGGATTGGCTCTCGATAGAATTCCCAATCTAGATTATTGTCTGTATTTACTGTAACAAAATTTCTCGCGCTGTGCTGGGCTACGACCTGTAAAATTCAATTTTAGGAATCCATTTCACACAACAAGTACCGAAAAAATAAGGGCACAGGTATTAAAACTTATGTACCGTTTGAGTGTTGAAAACAACAGTCTTGCAATCAGGTAAAATGCTAATGGATTTAGCTGGAAGGTAAACATCCACACCCCTGAAGTTTACTGTGGCCGGAATTTTGACTTTATTGTTTATTATAAAAGCGGCACACATGCTTGCATCTCCTGGCTTCTCATATACAATTGTCTACATAATGTAAATGAAATAGAATCTTAATTACCTGTTCTTCATTTATTTGTTTTCTTGCTTGCGAAAGAAGAAAACAGAAGGGATCAATCCATTATAGATAACCATATTTTTGTAACTCAGATACCTGTACATACTGATTAATTTTTTGAATCTTCCTTTCCCCCCAAAGCAGAGCCTTTTTGGACAACCTTAAAGCTCTATGTACATCTCGAAGGTGACCAAATTTTGGTTCTCTAAACAAACCTAACATTAACAATGATGAATAAAGCGATCAGTTTAGCATTACTTAACTAACCACTTTCTGAATGTGGAGTTTCATAATCATATGTACACATTTAACTGAACATAGAAATTTGTCAGACTAACCAAATTCATCAAGGGGAGCTTCATCGTAGTATCTAGTTGTAACAAATGATGAGCTAACTCTGCCATAGTTAGTCCCGCCATAATACTACAAAATCGCAATTAATATACAAATTAGATGCAATATGCGACTGGTAGAAAATCGATTAATAAGAAACTACTCGACTTCAGTTTGATTCTGATCACTGTGTGTGCATCGTCGGTCTAGGGCTTAAGTTTTACACAAAGCTATCTGTATTCATATACCATGTAGTAGTTAACAAAAGATCCGCCCCTAGCAAAGAAGTTAGCAACTGAAAAAGCAATATCTTCTGTTGATCTTTGAGATGGTGGATCACCGAATGCTCGATACCTTTGATAATTGGGTCATATATTACAAATGTCTGTCATCGATTATAATCTCTAAATAATCAATACACATATATGTACATGTATGTTTTTCAGACTCACTGGGCAGTCCAATTCTCTGACCACATTATAGGCTTGTTGGGACCATTAGGCCCGGTAAATGTATCTGCGCAGTGCCTGCCATTGCATGTTTCTATCTGAAAGTAAAAAAAAAACTCAAAGACCGGAACTATTAAATATGCACATAGCCATGTCGATATATGCATATGAACATTGATAAAACTTTTTTTATAAGTATTATAAAAATGAAATTCTGTACATTATTATATATACCACTTCAGGCGGGGCATTTGGTTGTTTGCACATAACCCAGGGGACTCCATTATATAGACTCACGGCCATCTGAGCTGCCCACTGAACGTATTTAACACCATTTTCTCTATAACTAGCCTGGACTGATCCGTACTCGTTCTCTATCTGTAGCATTTCAAATCAATTCACAAAAGGCCTGAATTAAGATTTATCAAAATCATTAATTAATTTCCCAGGGTATATAATACATAAGAATAAGGAAGTTTAGAACTATAGTTAATTCAGCAGAGAGCAAACATATAACGAACCTGTAGCAGGATAATAGGACCTCCTTGAGGTAAGAATAGTTTCTCATTTTTCATTATGTTTATGAACATCTGGCAAAATCTTTTCATGTGGTACTGCATGAATAATTACAGCTAAAAATAGTTGTGATGATTATTTTAGTGTTGAGAGAACTTGTAATTTACAGATACAAAAGGAAAGCACAGAAATCAGCTTCAAGGCACAGGGAATGTGGACTGCGACTGACCATGAAGGGATCATTATAAGAACGGAACATGATGTCTGGAACTTCTCGAAGCCAATAAGGAAATCCACTGTGCAATTCAATAATAATGCGCGCAGTAGTAAATAATAATAATGTAGCAAGAAAACCAAAGAAAACATGAAGCAGTGATATAATTATATATGTAGTAGAATCGTACCCTTGATTCCATTCAGCAGCAATATATGGACCAACTCGTAAGCTTACCCACAGGCCATGCTCGTGAATGGTTTTTAAAAATTTAACAATATCTGCATTGCCTTGATAATGGAACTGGCGAAATGAACGCATCATGCATAAGTAATTAGGTGTTACAACATGTAGAATTATTAGGTAATTTAACCATATATGTATATATAAATATGTAAAAACACCTGGTTGTATATAGGTTCATGGATGTTCCAGAAAATATAGGTCTGAATAACGTTAATGCCTCCAAGTTTTGCCTTGGCAAAAAGATCTGGCCACATCTATACATATGAATCCAAGCAATAGTTAATTAAATACCAGAGACATGCATATACATATATAAATCAAACACACTGCTAGCCCTATATATAACACTACAACCCAAAACAAAACACATACATTACACTAGATTGTTTTATGTCGTACAACTACAACTTGAACTGTTGTTAGGAGGATTGTGTGGAGTGTAGTAAAGGCCAAAAACGTTCGTACCTCAGGCTGAGTACGAGGATAATGGATTGAACCCGAAAAAAGTAGTTCCCTACTTCCATTGATGATCAAAGATCTTTTGTCGTAACTGACATTTGGATACTGATGATGATCTGCTAAAGAAGACGTTGTTAACAATAAAATTGGTATTAACCTCAACAATATGTTTTCGACCATCTCATATGTATACAAAATATTTTACAGTGTATTAATTAACTTATGCCTGGGACGAATAAATGGAGTTTGTAACAATTTAGTACAATGGTGCATCATGATCCCTGAAATTAAACTAAAACGAACAAAGGGTGGTGGTAACTCATAACTGGTATGGTTGTTTTCTTCCCCATGGGTGCATGGGAAGTCTTTTTCTTTTTCTTCTTTTTTTTTAAAAAAAAAATGAGTCGGGAATAGACTACCTATTTGTTACTCCATAGAAAGTGCGGTAAACGTATGGCTTTGGAGAAGTTATAGCTACGTACGTACAAGTCATTTTATGTATACACTGAAAGTTGTATGTGCCCCCTATTCTTACGAGGGAGAGCGAGTTGAACGTTTATATATACAGCTTTACAGCCCATACAATGCAACGAGTCTTCTTTATTATATTAATATTATATTATTTAAATTTATAATAACTTTTTTTAGTTAATATTAACTAGTATATAATTGACGAGATTTTAATAATTATCCATAATAGTTTAATAATATTATAAATTATAATTTAATTTTTGTTGTTAATGGGATTCGAAACCGAGAGTTTGAATAGTATAAAAAATAATAATATAAAAATTTTGTTGTTGGCGGTATTCGACCTAGAAACTTGTTTTTTGGTATTTTGATCCAACGATCATAATCACCCGATTAAAAATATCCAACCGCTATAAATAGGGATAATTAAACTAATAAAAGAAATATATCAAATTATCTTTGGCAATGTTGTAAAATCAGCTAGGCGTACGCCTAATTGTTGGAAAAAAATTTATCGCTCCTAAAACTGATAATTAGTGGTAGTATTTTTTTTGTCATAGCTGTTCACAAATCGAGCTGTTCACGAATAAGTTTAAACTCGGCTCAGCTCGG
Source organism: Apium graveolens (assembly GCF_009905375.1). Classification (NCBI taxonomy): domain Eukaryota; kingdom Viridiplantae; phylum Streptophyta; class Magnoliopsida; order Apiales; family Apiaceae; genus Apium; species Apium graveolens. Next base: position 152,155 of record NW_027418706.1, read on the forward strand.
CTCGTTAACGAACTCGAGTTCGAACTCAAACAGACAAATGTGTTCGTTAAGCAAAACGAGCTCGAACCGAGTTTTGAGGTGTTCGGCTCGAGCTCGCTCGTTAAAACTCGAAAAAATTAAAATATATCCCGAGTATTTTTATATAGGTAAATACTAAATTTTAATCTCGACTTTTTTAAAAATATTTTTCATCGATTCAACCATATCGATGTTAATATATATATATATATATATTTTAGTGATATAAACCAAAATTTCAAATCAAGATAATTTTATTTGATTTGTTATTTTAACAGTCAAGCATTAGTTTGACTATTACCGCTAACTAGTGTTTAGTCACGATTTGTTGTTTTTATTATTTTAAAAATACTTTATATCGATCCAACCGTATAGATGTCATAATATATATAATTTATTGATATAACCAAAGTTACAGATCAAAATAATTTTATCTGGTTTACTATTTTAACAATCAAGCATTCGTTTTGACTAGTACCACTAACTAGTGTTTAGTACTATATTTGTGTCTCAATTTATTTAAAAAATATTTATCATTGATCCAACCGTATGAATGTCAAAATAGATACATTTTAGCGATATAACTGAAATTTCAGATCAAGATAATTTTATTTAATTTTCTATTTTAATAGTTAATTATTAGTTTGACTAGTATCACTAACCAGTGTTTAGTCATTAATTAATATTTCAATTTTTTAAAAAATATTTTTTATCGATATAATCGTATGAATGTCAAGATATATATATTTTAGTGATATCACCAAAGTTTCAAATCAAGATAATTTTAACTGGTTTGTTAGTTTTACAGTCAATCATTAGTTTGACTAATACCGCTAACTAGTATTTTAGTTTGACTAATACCGCTAACTAGTGTTTAGTCCTGATTTGTTATTTTTATTATTTTAAAAATACTTAATATCGATCCAACCGTATGGATGTCATAATATATATATATATATTTTATTGATATAACCAAAGTTACAGATCAAAATAAATTTATTGTTTTGTTATTTTAATAGTCAAATATTAGTTTGACTAGTACTAGTAACTAGTATTTAGTCCTGTATTGGTGTCTCCACTTATTTAAAATTATTTCTAATTGATCCAATGATATAGATGTCAAAATAAATATATTTTAATGATATAACCAAAGTTTCAAGATACTTTTAATTGTTTTATTATTTTAACGGTCAAACATTAGTTTTACTATTACTGCTAACTAGTGTTTAATTATGAATTGGTGTTTTAATTTTTTTAAAAATATTTTTTTATCGATCCAACCGTATGAATGTCAAGATATATATTTTAGTAATGTAACCAAATTTTCAATTTTTTTTATTTGATAAGTTATTTTCATAGTCAAATAGTGGTTTACCTGATTTATTTTGACTCGACTCGACTTGTTTATGTTCGCGAACAAGCTCGTGTTAGGCTCGTTAGTTAACGAGCTCGAGCTCGAACTCGAACACATTTTTATTCGGTAAGAAATCTCGGCTGGGCTCGGCTCGTCAAAAAAAAATAAAGCTCAATTCTGTTCTATCAAAAATCGGCTCACTCATCTTATCTCTCTGATAGGTGAAGTTGACCCGGTGGCATGTGTATGAATTTAACTATAAAAAAATGAAAAAAATGGGTATAATGTTATCCATAATGTATACGTGTCCTGGTCACCGTGGCTACGTTATCTATGTCAGAATGGAAGGACCAAATGTATTCTCAAGTGAAGGAACATGCACCACAATAAATTGCTCCTTTTCCATCTCATGTTACCTGATTAAAACTATCAACTTGCCAAGACCAATTAATATTTAGCAACACTACGTGATGCGGCAGAGCTTCTACACTCTTCATTCTTGATAAAGAATCCTCCTCATACTACTTGACTGGTTGGTTTGGAAATTCTAAACAAGAAATGGCTAAGCCGGTTTCTATTGAGGTTTGGAATCCAAATGGAAAATATAGAGTTGTCAGCACTAAACCCATGCCTGGAACTCGATGGATTAATCTCTTGACTCAACAAGATTGTCGTGTTGAAGTAATAATAACAATAATAATTTTTTTCTAATTCTTCTCTGTTTCTTGGTTTGTGATTATCTTGTTGCCATTTCTTCATGATCAGATATGCACACTCAAGAAAACTATATTGTCTGTTGAAGATATCATTGCTCTTATTGGAGATAAGTGTGATGGTGTTATTGGACAGGTTTTTTTTCTAGATTGTATTTTGTGTTTTTCTCAGTTTAACTGCGGGATTGAATTAACTTGGAGCATTCCCGATGAGATGAATTTTATCTTTGTATGTACTCGTTAATCTGGATAATTTTTTTTAGTTGACTGAAGATTGGGGAGAGACACTCTTCTCTGCATTAAGTAAAGCAGGCGGTACAGCTTTTAGTAACATGGCTGTGGGGTACAACAATGTTGATGTCAATGCTGCAAATAAGTATGGTGTTGCTGTCGGAAACACTCCCGTAAGTTTGTTTCTCGTTTGTATTATAGATGTTTTGTTTCTCTTATCTTAATCGTGTAGTTAGAGGAGGTAGCAGAAACATATATTTCTTAGTCTTTTAGGAGTTCTTTATCTCATGCTAGTAGATTGTTGTGCAAAGTGACTACTATCAGGATGTTTTCCAATTGTTCTCCGCTATTTTAGCAATAAAATTTGAACAAGAAAATTTCATCAACTAATGGTAGAATTAAGATTCTAGACACACTATTGCTTCTAACGGTATTGCTTGTACATTTTAAATTACGTGAATGGGGCAAATTAACAGTTTTAGATCACCTATATCTCAAAGCTGTTTGTATTAGCTGGTCTTCGTTGTGTGAACAAATGACGAGTACATGTATCTTAATGTCATTTGTATTAGCTCGATTTCATTGTGTGAACAAAGGACATTACTGAATGAAAATGTCATATCCATGCAACTGAAAATTAGTAGGGTGGTTTATCATAAAGAGTTATTGTCATTACTTTTGGGTTATCAGATATTTAGATTAACTTGTATTTATTTTGCTATTTTAGTAAATATTTATTTTGAAAAGTTAACCCGGCTATATGTTTAGGGCGTACTTACCGAGACAACAGCAGAGCTAGCAGCATCACTTTCAGTATCTGCAGCCAGAAGAATTGTTGAAGCAGATGAGTTCATGAGGGCTGGTTTATATGATGGATGGCTTCCTCATCTGTATGGCTATTATAATTGGCATGGTGTTTATTACTTATTTCACGAACCTAATTGTGTGATTTGATATGTCGTTCATTGTTAGGTTCGTCGGAAATTTGCTCAAGGGACAGACAGTGGGTGTGATTGGAGCTGGTCGCATCGGATCTGCTTATGCTAGAATGATGGTAATATGTTTGGTATTCTTGGTGCCAGATTCTGACTTGTTATTAGATCTTGATTCTCTCAAGATTGTCAGAATGTGGGAGAGGATAGTAGTTGTTTTCTAAAATATAATGCAACTGAAAAAGAATATGCTGTTGCACAGATCTATATAGACCAGGGTTACATAATTGTTTGTCGGAGCTTAATTATACTTCAATATCCTTAGAATTTCTTAAGTCTTTTAGATGTAATATTCAATGTCTACGATCAGAACATTTATTGATCCCATATTCTATCCTGCAGTCTAGTCATTTATCCAATTTATTACTAATGAGCTTCTAATTCTAATTTACCAGAATTCATAAGTGGATTGTGATCATTAACAAGATTAATAGGCTGTTTTCATGTGGCAGATTGAAGGATTCAAAATGAACTTGATTTACTATGATCTATACCAAGCCACACGTCTAGAAAAATTTGTCACAGGCATGTTTTGATCCATAAATTCTCTAGTAGGATCTAGTGCAATCTCATAGTTATGCCAACTAACATTGGTTTCTTTGATGCAGCTTATGGTCAGTTCTTGAAAGCAAATGGTGAGCAATCGGTTACTTGGAAAAGAGCATCATCCATGGACGAAGTGCTCCAAGAGGCTGATGTGGTGCGATTTCTTGTAGATATTGTAGAGGCAGAATACTAGTTAATAGTCTTTTTTCTTTTCACATAAACAATTTGTAATGGATTTTTTTTGTAGATAAGTCTGCATCCGATTTTGGATAAGACAACTTATCACCTGATAAACAAAGAGAGGCTCTCAAAGATGAAGAAGGTGAACATTATTACTCCGTCTGTTCGTTTTAATAATGACTTAAATCTTTGGCACGCAGTTTAAAATGCTTTGAAATTATTTTTTTTTCAAAAAAATATAATTTTAACCATGTACATGTATTACTCCGTAATATGTCACAAAAATCAAACTACTATTAAAATGAAATAGAGGGAGTTAATCACTTGTTCTTTTTTAATTCATTGAAAGTCGTAAATTTGCTCAAAGTTAATGAAACCTGAATTTGTAGGAAGCAATTCTTGTGAACTGTAGCAGGGGACCTGTAGTGGATGAGGCGGCTCTTGTGGAACACTTGAAAGAAAATCCTATGTTTCGAGTAGGCTTAGATGTCTTCGAGGTTAAAGAACTAAAAACCCCTTTTTCCCATATCGTTTAGTTCACATACATGTTATTAATTCATTGTAATTTACTGCATCATTCATTTATATTATGTGTTGCACCAGGAAGAGCCATACATGAAACCTGGTCTAGCTGATATGAAGAATGCAATTGTTGTTCCCCACATTGCTTCTGCTTCCAAGGTAATATTCACTAGTACTTTTCGAGTACAAAAAAGTATCTTTATGATATGTTATAAAAGTTAGTTTGTAATCTTCTATTAACTGAATGATTTTTCCTCTATAGAATTGTGTGTTATTTAGGAGTGGGACTAAGTGAGTAGGTTTAGTTCGGTTATTATTGTGGTATATGCAAATACCTAATAAATTCGATATGTTGTTTATGCAGTGGACTCGAGAAGGAATGGCAACACTAGCTGCTTTAAATGTTTTGGTACGATTCTATCTATAATCCTCAGAAATATGCACACACAGAGAATTTAACCCTTTTTTGGCTTAGACTCACCTAGATCTACTAAAACCATTATGTGTGTGTGTACAGGGAAAGATTAAGGGATACCCAGTTTGGTCTGATCCCAATCGGGTCGACCTGTTCTTGAATGAAAATTCTCCACCACCTGCTGCATCTCCAAGCATTGTCAATGCTAAAACCTTAAGTACTACTTCTAAATCTTGTTGATGTTGCTATTTGTCTGTTTCAAAATTGTTCTTTCTGTCTGATTAGTGATATTTCGACAAGTTTCTTTATAAAACTATATTTATGAACTGCAGGTTTACCAGTTTCAAAACTGTAAGCCTGAATGGTTTGTTCAAGGAAGGCCTCTCGTGCATAGATACTGTCTGAGGTGTACAAATTCCAATGAGCTTCAGTTTCAACCAGTGCTTATATAACTGTAGCAATAATAATGTTTATAAAGGAGTTTCAATACTTCTCTGTGTTAATGTTAATGCTCAAATACATGAAATTTGGTTCGGCATATATCAACAATTCGGGTAATAGCATACCTAGTCTTGTAACATAGTAGTAGTTACTAGTTAGTAGTTCAGAAACCGGAAACCGGAAACAAAAACATAAAAAATTATGATTACAGCACATTCCAACGTGACTAGAGCAACTCCAAGAGGTACTTCATTTGCCCTCCTAAGTTATAATTTGAGGAGAATAAAATGAAAAACATCTCCAACACACTCCTTATCACTCCCTAAAATGTTAAGAGCAATTCCAATGGCCATCCTATCCATCCCCCTAAGTTAAATTTTAATGAAACTTAGACAAAAATCAGCTTCAAAAGACTCTTAAACCCTCTTTAAAATTTGAAGAATGCTAAATCTTTCCTCATCATTGAGGAGGATGTTTTGCCTTCTCAGTGAATTCTATATTATATATAGCATTTGAATACAGTGTTGCTTTAAAGTTTGTAGTTGTGGAGGTGACATTAGCAAAAAAAAAATAGATTAGAAAGAAATAGGGAAGCATTTGATGAAGGTTGTTGGAGTCTGTTGGATATTATGACTTAGGAGCCCATAAAGTATAATTTTTTTGAGGAGACTTCTATGGAACTCTTGAAGTTGCTCTAAGATCTTCAAAACTTTTCTCAATAGTTACCTTCTCTCCTCAATTAGTATTTTATTCTTCAGTTTGGACTCTTTTACTTATTTAGATTGGCCTGCAATCTTAAACTGAAACAATTTTTCCGGTAAATTAAAGGTTACCGGAAACGGTCATTACTTCCTCTGTGTTTCAATTATGTGACAGAATAGTTTCAAGTTTATGTAAAATATACTCTAATTATTTTTAGAAAATTCTTGTATTCAAGTATATCATCCTTTCAAGCACAGACAATCAGATGCACAGTGTGTCTATGATGCAGATAACATTATAATACAAAAAGTAATGGAGATTAAGTTTGACGAGGATTGTTGGAGTGAAAATGTAAATAAGTATCTTAAATGACTAAGAGCCTATTTTATAATTATATTTTTGATGAAGGGGCTAAGTAATTCTTGGAGTTGCTTAGAACAACTATGATGCGAAGCGTTATTAATAACCAAAAGTAAGATAAATTGTACATACTATTTCCCTTTTATTACAAACCGCTCTGAAACTAGCTAACTCACTGTTATATGCGACACCAAAAACTTCCGATTAACGTGGCGGAAACATGATACATTACTGAATCGGGTATTTTTTTAACATTGTAGGGCACTAAGACTAATATTTTATAAATTAATATTGTTAGATATGTAAATTTCATATAAAACATATATATTTCATTGAAATCAAAGGGGGCATGGGCACCCACAGGCCCGCATGTACCTTCGCCTTGGTTGGGAACACTGGAACCTAAAAGATTGGGTGGGAGCGTTGTCACATTTTTCCGGGTTATAACACAAATATATTTGAGTTAAATTCAAATATTAAAATGGATACAAATATGTGAAAATATCTATAATATATCCGTACTCGATATTTGAGAAAAAACTTTGCACTAACTCTTAGAAGAATTCGTCGAAAAGCCTTTTTCGTCAAATTTGCTCCGTTTATTATCCAAGTTTCATGAAATACGGTTCGGTTAAATATGGATACAAATATGAAAATATTCAATATTTGAGAAAACTACCCTTTAGGAGAATTCGTTAAAAATTTGTCCAAATTTCCATAGGAGAGTTCGTCGAAAATTTGTTTCTATAAATTTGCTTCGTTTTTGTTAGAATTTCACGAAATATGGTTCTGTTTAAATTAAAAAATCAATATGGATACAAATATGTGAAAATATCCATAATACATCTGTACTCAATATTTGAGAAAACTACACCCTAGGAGAATTTGTCGAAAACTCCGTTTTCCGTAAAATTTACTCAGTTTCTTGCCCGAATTTCATGAAATATGGCTCTGTTCAAATTAAAATATCAATATGGATACAAGTATGTGAAAATATCCACAATACATCCATACTCAATATTAGAGAAAAAAAGTATGTACTAACCCCTTTGAGAATTCATCGAAAACTCCATTTCCGTCGAATTTTATGAAATATGGCTCGGTTTAAATTATAATATCCATATGGATACAAGTATGTGAAAATATCCATAATACATCCGTATTGAATATTAGAGAAAAAACTGTATACTAACCCCTTTGAGAATTCATCGAATACTCCTTTCAGTCAAATTTACTTTGTTTCTTGTCCGTATTTCATGAAATATGGCTTAGTTCAAATTAAAATATTAATATGAATACAAGTATGTGAAAATATCCATAATACATTCGTATTTAATAATAGAGAAACAATTGTGTACTAACCTCTTTGAGAAATCATCGAAAAGTCCATTTTCGTCAAAAGTGCTATGTTTCTTGTCCGAATTTCACGAAATATGACTTGATTTAAATTAAAATTTCAATATGAATACAAGTATGTGTATATATCCATAATACATCCGTACTTAATATTAGAGAAAAAACTATGTAATAACCCCTTTGTGTTAGGCCTTTAATCAACTGTAGAGGGAGGGGGTGAATACAGTTAAACAATCAATTGAAAATAACATACACAACTGAATCAACAGTTTTCATTATTGATGTATAAAAACCGATTACAATACTCTCTAAAAGGATGAACAAATATCCTTGAGAGCTGCTAGGTTATATGAATAATATAACAATTCATAATTATTCACAACACATAAAGTGTAAACCTAATCTGTGTTTATAAACTGCACAGTCACGCAATCAATAAGAAATCTTATAACATATCCATCTATTTATTATTACAATAAGTAAAGTCCTACACCGACGTATATTCTACATATATTTCATCTTTTGATATCTCCTGACTTCCAGCTCGACATATACTGATGCGAATAAATCCTGATGACAAAAGCTATCAACAAATACTGATGGTAAATACTGATGACGTCATCTCTGTCAAATACTGATATCAAATACTGATCAATAAACTCTGATAGTTTAAATACTGATATCATCAATTTATTCTAACAATCTCCCCCAATTTGTGTATTATGTAAATATGTACAAGTTCATAATTGATGATGTAAAAAATTTCTAAATGCAGAAATAAAAATAGATGTACAATCTTACAGTAAGTGCTTTCAGACTTTAACTTCAGTCTTGAACTCTAGTAAATCCAGTAGCATCATCAAAGAATTTCTTGAGTAGATTTTCATTAAGAACATTCAAATACATCTCCATCATCTGTTTGATATCCTTGAGCTCTTCAATAGATTCATCATTCTGAAAGATAGCAACTCTGAGATCATGTAGGTTAGATCTTCCAAGAGATAAGTCATCCAGTTCTAAGAAACCGACTTTCTTACCATTAGGATTGAAAGTGAGGACTTTTACACCTATAGACATGATTACCTTGGCTCCTCCAATAGACATATCAACAGTGTTTCCGGATTCATTAATATATTTTGGAGTGTACTTTAACTTGTATGTCATTCCTCTCTGCTTTCTGTATACTAGGTCCTTCCCATAAGAATACCATCTGGAAGTAGTATAATTGATTATCTTAAGTAATACGATAACATATTCCAAATCTTACCATGATTTATCTATCATCTGTTCCTGTGAAATCTTCAACCTTTTACCAGACTACAGAAAATACAACATCTTTTCCTTAGGCTTATTTGTGTCATACAAATCAAGAACTATTTGAACATATATGATCTTCTATAAATCTTTAAGTTGTACATTGTCTCCTATTCCTGTCAGATTTCCAGGCTCTCTTAGAATCAAAGCATTGCTAGTGTAAGTATCAGAATTCGAAAGTTCCAGGCCACCTCTTCTTCTAGCTCTTCTAGACTGTGAGTTACCACCGTAGATCTTATTGATAGTCTCAGAAGAATCTCTTTTAGGTGCAGGTGTCTTGTTTCCCCATAACAGCTTCTTCTTTTCTTCAAGAGTTAACTCTGGCTGATCATAGCTTGAGCCTTCTGAATCAGAGTTTAAATTTCTGCCAGGATTTGAAAATTAGCTTTTACTCCTTAAATTGTAATGTCAACAACTTGAGTAGTATCAATGGCTGTGACTGGTTGAATTTCAACAGTTATTCTTCTAACTTGAGCTTTGTCAGTGGTTGGAATGATTTTTAACTTCTCATCCCAATCAGATCCTGGAATAACCTTTCTCTTTTTGTGAACCTGATTAGCTACTTCTTCAAAAATCTTCCGTTCATCAGCATCATCATGAGCTTGACTTATTAAATAAACTGGGCCTATCAGTATTTGTGTTTTTTGAGTCTTCACAGATGCTAATTTCTTCTTGAGCTTGGGCTTAGCTTTAGTCTTTGACTTCTCACCAACCTTTTCCTTACCGTTATAACTCCCATCAGCATTTAAAATTGCATGAGACCTTTGAACAGGTCTTTCAGCTTCAGTTTGGTTGGTTTCCTTGATTTTTACACCTTTGGTTGGTCTTTGTCCAAGAATATCTTCATATTATGAGACAGTATCAACATTTACCGGTCTCAAAGATTTGAATTTTTCTTCTATAAGCCTTAATTATTCAAGATCAACTCCTGGATTTTCCCTTTCAAAAATTCTTCTACTAACATCAGAATTAAATTCTTGTATTTTAGGATCCTTGTTGAACATAGTTTCCTTCTTTCCCTTGAACTTCAATGTCTATGAAACCGACTTGCTTCAGCACAACTTCTATCTCCAGAATACCATGTTCTTCATCAACATTTGTGACTCTCAGAGTTTGCTTTGTAGTCATAGTCAATTTTTGTTATCTTCCACTTCTTCCACTTCTCCCTCTCTCCACCTTTTCTAGATTGGCTACTAGTGGTTTTAGAAGTATCAATAGTTCCAACTAGTTCTCCACCTTTCTTCCCAAGAATCTCCTTTCTACCTCCTTTACTCCCTCCATCAGGACCATCATCTTTGTCATCAACATCTTTCAGTTGGAGCTTTTTGTAATTAGATTTTAAAACTTTCTTCCCCTTTTCGGCATCATCACCAAGCAGGAGTGAAACTACGAGCTCCAAAGACTGTTGTACCTCATCCCATTGCCCATATATTTTCTGTTGAGTAGCTTCCAACTTAGCTTGGTTGGCTTTCAGTTTGTCTTGTCTAGCAAGGACATGCCTCAATTTCTTGGTTATCTCATGTGCATAGGTAAGTTAGGTTTCTAAGAAAGATTCCTTGAGTTTGTCAATCTGATCGTTGGCATTATATTGAGTGTTTTGAACTGATTTGATCAGTAATGTGGAAGCTTTAAGATGTGTAAGGATGTTAGGATTTGTAATGTTCTTCTTTGGTGTCTCCAAATGTCTAGAGGCATTAGCAACATAGATAGGATATGAAGAATCCTTCCATTTAGAATCCCATTCTGCATCAAAAAACTCTTTGCTGTTTTTAGCATCTAACTCAGCTAATTTCAACTATTTCTCTCTATCTGCCATGCCTTCAGGAAAGATAATATTGTTGTGCAAGACATGCCTATATTATAATAAGACTAAGTCACATTGACAACCCTAAGATTAAGTTGTATGATAATCTATATCTGTATTATGTATTGTATTTCTTGAGTCTATAAAAATAGTTAGTAGACTAAACTGGGGGATTTTTCTATGAACAATTTCAAGCTAAGGAATAAACTCTGGAAGAAGATCAAGTCATGATCATGCCTCATAAAAAAGTGTAGAAGCTTGGAGTTGAATAAAGATGTTCTATGAAAATGCTCCAAGTCAATATATCGACAAGTCACAGATCAAGTTATATCGAGAAGTCATTCGAGAAGTCAAAAATGACTTGTAGAGAAGTCCAAATTGTGCATGTAGAGATCTCATAGATATCGACAAGTCAAATGAAGATGTCAAGAACTGGAGATATCGACAAGTCAATTTCTCATGTAGATATCTCAGAGATATCGACAAGTCAAATTAAGATGTAGAGAACTAGAGATATCGACAAGTCATTTCTGCATATAGAGATCTCATAGATATCGATAAGTCAAATAAAGATGTCAAGAATTAGAGACATCGACAAGTTAATTTCTCATATAGAGATCTCAGAGATATTGATAAGTCAAAATGTGTATATAGAGATCTCAGAGATATCGACAAGTCATTTCTACATGTAAAGATTTCAGACATATCGACAAGTCATTTCACATGCAAGGAACTAGAGACCTCGACAATTTTAGTGTGCGTGCCCTAGAGACAACACTATTATGATTATGTTATGAGACATTTGGATTATTAATTATGATTCTAGGAATTATTCTTTAGTAATTTATTATATTTTTATTTTCTGTGATAAAATGTTAGATTAATAAATTTCCTTGAAATATGATATGTAAATCTATATATCTAAGCACGTGACTTATAAATGAGATTATGAGAATAGTATTGATAATCCTAAAGGTCCCTAGTCAAGTATTCTTGTTAAGGGACGATAATAAATACATTGAGACTAGTGTGTTTGTTTACTGATGATCACATATCATTGATCATAGATATGGTGATACTAAAGTCAAAACACAGACACATATATTAGATACATGGTGCTGGATTGACCCTTGTGAGATACTACATGTTTATAGTGTCATAAGTTAATCTCACAGTGATAATGATGTATTGGTCCTTAGACCTGAAGTCATTATATTTCTATACGAGAATTAATATACTTTGTCCTATTGAAAGTTATCCTTGACCAGGTAATAATAAAAGTAGACATTGAGTATATTATGAATCGTATGAGAAATTTGAATGATCTAGATGGGATTTTGCCCTCCTACATTAAGGAGTGATATTAATGGCCTCTTGATTGAGTAAGACTATAAAATGCATGGCCGTGCTCAAATACTGATTTATTTAATAGTTTACTCATTGATCAAGGAAACAAGGATTAAACGTTATCAGAGGATGACACAATACATGCCTCGAGTTTGATCTATAATATAAGGCTAAAGGGATTATATTACATTGTACATTATTCACGAAATGTTTAATTGAATAACCAATTATTATTATTACTTGGGTAACAATGATATATTACTAGATGCCACTCATTGTTTATAATTTTATTATTAGAAAATAAAATTATTGCCAACGTAATAATAACCTAAAGGGTCACACACAAAGAACGTTTAAAACGGAGGGTTTTTAAATTATAAATTTAAATATTTTATTATTATTAATTTGAATTTAATTATTAAATTAATTAAGTGAGACTTGACTAATTGCATATATATTAGAATTAGAATTTAATAGTAATATAAACCCAAAATCAGAATGGGTCATTTTTCAGAAGCCCATTAGGTTTAGGGTTATGCCTTAATCCTCTCTCCCCTATATACATTAAGATGTATATTTTTAGGGTTACTTGTCACATTACGTTTTTGAGAATAACCCTAGCAGCTCTACATCTTAGAAAGGCTAGAGAGTGAGAGAGAGAGGAAGAAGCAACCAAATCGGCTAGTATCGGCTCCGGTGATCGTTGGACGATCGGATGCTCGTGTGGATACCTTGGAGAGCAGATCTTCGCAAGGAGGGCTGCTGTGGTTCATAAAGATCAGAACTTCCATTACAATCAGAAGGAATGCTTTAATAAGGTATATGATCCTATTCTCTATAATTATCCAATCATTATACATAGATCCCGTGGTAGGGATTCATTTTTTTTTATTTTCCGTTGCGTTTTATGCCTCGAATCCTTAATAGACAAGTCAAGTATACCTATAGAGAACTCAGAGATATCAATAAGTCATTATACTTATCAATATGCCACTTCTCTATAGAACAAATTGGAGATCTCGACATACTATCTCAAATTCAGAATATAGACAAGTTCAAGATTCAAGACTATCAGTCAACAAACAATTTATTCACTGAATTGGAAAGTCTACAAAGCAGCTTGAAGAATACAAGATCAAGAGCCAAGATTAATTGGACAAAAGGTGGTCACAGACCTGCAAGATTCTACACAGATTTGATAATACCAGAAAAGGAAATAGACAAGGTTGCTTTAAAAATTGGTTTAGTACATTTTAGTTCAAGTTTTGTAAACCCATGCTGCTAGTCTATAAAGCATGCACGGGTCCTTAGTTCACAAGTAACAAACAAATCTAGATTTTTCTTGTATTCTCTCAAGATATAAGCTGAGTTCTTATTTTCTTAAGAACACATATTTGTAGCAAGATAAGATTAATTAATACAATTAAGTGAATTTTTGATGTATTGTGTTTGTGTTCTTTCTGTTAAACATAATATCTATATTTCTTAAACTGCCTTGTTTAAACCATAATCCATAAAGCTTAAAACCAAGAAAAATCTAAGAAACACATTTACCCCCCTCTGTGTTATATTTCATAGCATCCAATATCTAACAAGTGGTATCAGAACTGAATCTGAAAGTAAATAGATAAAGATCTTGGAAGAATGAGTGCTCAGAAATTGACAAGCATCAAGATACCCGCCTTTGACAAGGTCAACAACACACTGTGGAAACAGAAAATGATGCTGTTCATAAGGTTGGCCAACCCCATGTATGTTCATTCTCAAGAATGGACCTTTCATTCCTATGGTGAGGGTTTCTGAATCTACAGAAGAAGATACGGTCATACCAGCACATTACACACCTAAAGACCCCTCAACCTACACAGAGCCTGAAAAGAAAAAGGTTGCATTTGATAGCAGTTTATAACTCATATTATTGAGTCTCTTGACAATATGATGTACAATAAAATTATCAACTATGATTCTGCTAAAAAATTTGGGAAAAGATTTAGATACTGTGTGAGGGGATAGAGAATATTATATCTAACCAAATGAGAATCGTGGTGTCACCATATGAGGGTTTCATGGCCAAACCTAAAGAAGGAATTACTGAAGTTTTTGAAAGATTCAACAAATTGATTAATGACTTGAAACTTCATGATAAATATCATGAATCTGAGGAGGTTAACCTAAAGTTTTTGCTTACCCTTCCCGACCATCTTGAACAGAAGATATCTACTATTAGAGAAGGAAGATACTTGAGCAGGATGACATTGAAGGTCCTATATGGGATTCTGAAAACATATGAGCTTGAAATGTTGTAGAGAAAGTCATTAAAGGCAAACCACGGACATGTAGTAGATAGATCTAATGCTTTGATGGTCAATGACAGTACAATACTTGAAGATGGAACATGAAGCTCAAACTTCAGTCACTCATGCAGTTGAGCAAAAGAATAAGGAGCCCCAGAAATAGGTCATATTAGAGCTAGAAGAGGATGAATATTACACCCTTGATGAACTTGATGAGATGGATCAATCCATGGATTACCTTTCTATTAAATATTCTAATATTAGGGTGAAAAAACCAAAGTACTTTAAAAGTAAGGGACAAACCTCATATAGTAACAACTAGAACAGAAAAACTCAGTTCAACTCAGGTGGAAAAGTGTCAAATCTTTGTCCAAGAAGCACGCACTAGCATGCACATAATATTTAATAATAAGTCATTTATATTTAATTAAAGACTTCAACCGTGTTACTTGTTATTGTCCATAGTTAGTGGATAAAATATATTGTTAAATGTGCAGAATATTGTATGTTTACCCGTGTATGCACTTGATGATTAGCTGCTTATATGTTAGCTTAATATTTAAGCTATAGCGATTCGGATTTTTATATTATTATAAATTTAAATATTAAATAAAATATATTATGATTCTGACAGCTATGTGTTGTGTATACTAGTAACTGTGTGTGACTCAGTTGTGTTTCAGAATTATTTATCTTATTAATTGCTGAGTCGTATTATTTTGTTTTTGCATTTAAAAGGGATTGTATTGAAGGTTTATTTTCATAGATAATGATATTATCTTTGAAATTATTTTTATAACTTTATAGTTTCAATAAGTATTTATAGGAATTTATAAAATTTAGAAAATGACATTTCGTCAATTATTTATCCCTAAATGATTTTCTGATTGTATTTAATTACGGGTTCGATGTTAAATTCAAAAATGTTTCAAAAATATGAAATTTATATTTTATTAGGTTTTGAATATTTCGGGAATTTTGAAATTATTTCGGTAATTTTTCAGGTTATTTTCACCCGTAATTTGGTTCGTTAAAACACAAATCGCGGTATGAAAGTGGGCTGCTGGGGATTCATATCTATCCTTTCAGACACGTGTAAAATTTCTATTACTTAACTAATACGTGGCATACAACCAGTAACTTGGTATTCTACATGTTGGTTATTATAAAAAGAAAAGAAAAAAAAGCGAAAACACACGCACACCCCTGTTCCTCCATTTCTTTTAGTCTCTCTCTGTCTCAATATCTATGATCTTTCACTCTCGATTCCATCTCGTTCTCTCTCTATCTATGTCAATCAATCTCTCGCTGTTCTTCCGTACTTCCTCCCCTGATTCCATGTTCTCGGTTATCCTAACTAGACCTTGGCGTGATACCAAGTCTGGAGGGATAAATACCGGCTTAAGGCACAGGTCAACCAACTTATGCTCCAGACTCCCTACTCTTCAGCACTTGTATATGGCTATATGTAGCTAAGTCTTCTGGGAAGTTGTTTAAAATTTTTGTGTCGAACTCCGTTTTTATTACTTAAGGAAGAATGTGGGTTTGTGTAATAATACATATGTATTGCCAGGAATGCTACCAGATAGAGATATATAATTTTCTATTGAGCTTCTTCCAGGTACAACACCGATTTCCAATTCTCCATATCGAATGGCACCTGAAGAATTGAAAGAGCTATGGAAACAATTGATAGAGTTGCTGGAGAAAGGTTATATTCGTCCAAGTGTTTCACCTTGGGGTGCACTAATATTGTTTGTTAAAAAGAAAGATGGTACCATGAGATTATGTATAGATTACCGCAAGCTGAATCAGGTTACAGTAAAGAACAAATACCCACTACCAAGAGTGGATGATCCGTTTGACCAATTACAAGGTGCATGTGTTTTCTCAAAGATTGACTTGAGATCAGGTTATCATCAGTTAAAAATTGAAAGGGAAGATATTCCCAAGACTGTTTTTCGCACACGATATGGTCATTTTGAATTTCTAGTTATGCCTTTTGGACTAACTAATGCACCAACCGTGTTTATGGCACTGATAAATAAGGTATTCCAACCTTTTATTGATAGGTTTGTTATAGTATTCATTAATGACATATTCATTTACTCCAAAAGAGTACAAAATCACGAACAACACTTGAGGACGGTTTTGCAAACCTTAAAAGAGAAACGGTTATATGCTAAGTTGAGCAACCCGCAAAGGTTGACTCAGTTGGTTAAAGAGGGGATATCTATCCTCTTGGTCACAGGTTCGAATCCCACGGGAGGAGAATTTATGATTATGCCTCCTGAGTCAGAGCCTGTCGCTTAATGCAGTTTACCTTGGTTCACGTGGTTTGCAGGCTATTGCGTGAGCCCGTAGGGTTTACCGAGTGCGCACCCGAAGGGTAGCGACTGCGAGTTACCTACGATAAAAAAAAGTTGAGCAAATGTAAATTATGGTTAGACCATGTGGTATTTCTAGGACATGTTGTTTCCAGCAGAGGGATAGAAGTGGATCCAAAGAAATTAGATGCGATACTTAATTGGGAGGCACCAAAAAGTGTCACAGAAGTAACAAGTTTTCTGGGTATAGCTGGTTATTATAGACGTTTTGTAGAAGGATTATCGAAGATTTCAGGACCAATGACTAATTACTTTGAAAAAATGTGCCTTTTCAATGGAATGGAGCAACACAACAAAGTTTTGAGGAATTGAAGCATCGATTAACCTCAGCTCCTATCTTGGCTACTTCAACATGTCAAGGAGGTTTTGTTATCTCACCTAGGATTATGATGTGTTCTTATGTAACATGAAAGGGTTGTTTCATATGCTTCAAGATAACGGGCCGCCTCAATTTTTGCTCTATACCACATGTACTACCCCCTATGAGAATTATTCTGAAACCTCATTATTGGTGGCATGGAATGAAAAAGGAAGTAGTAAAATTCACAACAAAGTGTTTGACATGTCAACAGGTGAAAATAGAACATCAAGCTCTTGCTGGTAAGTTGTCAATTCCTGAAAGGAAATGAGAACAAATTACTATGGATTTTGCGAAGACTCAGAAGGGAAATGATGATATATGGTTATTTTTGATCGTTTGACAAAGTGTGCTAATTTTCTACCTATTCATTGGGGTTGTACACTTGATCATCTTGTAAAGAGGTATGTCAATGATATTGTGAAACTACACGGGGTACTGATATCTATTGTTTCTGACAGGGATCCCAGATTTACATCACGATTCTGACAAATTATGAAAAGATATCCAAAAAATGGGCCGCCTCAGTTTTTGCTCCATACCTCATGTACTACCCCCTACGAGGATTATTCAAAAACCGAGTTCCATTCATTTCAGCTTCAATTCACTTCCGGACGACCCTAAATGAACGCGAATGCAATTTCATAAATCCATAGGGACAAATTATGAAAAGTAATCCAAAAAACAGGCCGCCTCAATTTTTGCTCTATACCTCGTATACTACCCCCTATGAGGAATATTCGGAAACCGAGTTCCATTCTTTTCAGCTCCGATTCACTTCCGGATGATCCCAAATGAACGCGAATGAAATTTCATAAATCCATAGGGATAAATTATGAAAAGATATGCAAAAAAAGGGTCACCTCAATTTTTGCTCCATACCTCGTGTACTACCCCCTACGAGGATTATTCAAAAACTGAGTTCCATTCGTTTCAGCTCCGATTCACTTCCGGACGACCCCGAATGGACGCGAAAGCAATTTCATAAATCCATAGGGAAAAAATCATGAATAGATATCCAAAATACGGGCCGCCTCAATTTTTTCACCATACCTCGTGTACTACCCCCTACGAGGATTATTCGGAAACCGAGTTCCATTCCTTTCAGCTCCGATTCACTTCTGGACGATCCCGAAAGGACGCGAATGCAATTTCATAAATCCATAGGGACAACTTATTAAAAGATATCCAAAAAACGGGCCGCCTCCATTTTTGCTCCATATCTCGTGTACTATCCCTACGTAGATTATTCAAAAACCGAGTTCCATTCGTTTCAGCTCCAATTCACTTCTGGACGACCCCAAATGAACGTGAATGCAATTTCATAAATCCATAGGTACAAATTGTGAAAAGAAATCCAAAAAATGGGCCGCCCCAATATTTTCTCTATACCTCATGTACCACCCCCTACGAGGATTATTCGGAAGCCGAGTTCCATTCTTTTCAACTCTCATTCACTTTCGGTACGACCCCGAATGGACGCGAATGCAATTTCATAAATCCATAGTTACAAATTATAAAAATATATCCAAAAAATGGCTCACCTCAATTTTTTCTCATTACCTCGTGTACTACCCCCTACGAGGATTATTCGGAAACCGAGTTCCATTTGTTTCAACTACGATTCACTTCCGGACGACCCCAAATAAATGCGAATGCAATTTCATAAATCTATAGGGACAACTTATGAAAAGATATCCAAAAAAGGGCCGCCTCAATATTTACTCCATACCTCGTATACTACCCCCTACGAGGATTATTCAGAAACCGAGTTCCATTGGTTTCAGCTGCGATTCACATCCGGACGACCCCAAATTAACGCGAATGAAATTTCATCAATCCATAGGAACAAATTATGAAAAGATATCAAAAAAATGGGCCGCCGTAATTTTTGATTTATACCTCGTGTACTACCCCCTACGAGGATTATTCGGAAACCTAGTTCCATTTGTTTCAGCCCCGAATCATTTTCGGACGACCCCAAATAAACGCGAATGCAATTTCATAAATCTATAGGGACAAATTATGAAAAGATATAAAAAAATGGGCCGCTTCAATTTTTTCTCCATACCTCGAGTACTACCCCCTATGAGAATTATTCTGAAACCTCATTATTGGTGGCATGGAATGAAAATGGAAGTAGTAGAATTGAGAGCAAAGTGTTTGACATGTCAACATGTGAAAACTAAACATCAACCTCAGCTAGTAAGTTGTATCCTTTATCAATTACTGAAAGAAAATGAGAACAAACTACTATGGATTTTGTAATGACTCAAAATGATGCTATATGGGTTATTTTTGATCGTTTGACAAAGTATGCCCATTTTCTACCTATTCATCGGAGTTGTACACTTGATCATCTTGCAAAGAGGTATGTCAATGATATTGTAAAACTACACGGGGTACTGATATCTATTGTTTTTGACAGGGATCCAAGATTTACATCACGATCCTGACAAATTATGAAAAGATATCCAAAAAACGGGCTGACTCAATTTTTGCTCCATACCTCGTGTAGTACCCCCTACGAGGATTATTCGGAAACCAAGTTCAATTCGTTTTAGCTCCGATTCACATCCAGACGACCCCGAATGGACGCGAATACAATTTCATAAATCCACAGGGACAACTTCTGAAAAGATATCCAAAAAAAGGGCCGGATCAATATTTTCTTCATACCTCGTGTAATACCCCCTATGAGGATTATTCAGAAACCGAGTTCCATTCGTTTCAGCTGCGATTCACTTCCGGAAGACCCCAAATGAACGCGAATGAAATTTCATAAATCCATAGGGACAAATTATGAAATGATATAAAAAAATGGGCCGCCTAAATTTTTGCTCCATTCGAAAACCGAGTTCCATTCGTTTTAGTTCTGATTCACTTCCGGACGACCCCGAATGGACGCGATTGCAATTTCATAAATACATAGGCAAAAATTATGAATAGATATCCAAAAAACGGGGCACCTCAATTTTTTCTCCATACCTCGTGTACTACCCCCTACGAGGATTATTCAGAAACCGAGTTCCATTCGTTTCAGCTCCGATTCACTTCTGGACGACCCCGGATGGACGCGAATGCAATTTCATAAATTAATAGGGACAATTTATTAAAAGATATCTAAAAAATGGGCCGCCTCAATTTTTGCTCCATATCTCGTGTACTACCCCCTACGAGGATTATTCGGGAACCAAGTTCCATTCGTTTCAACTCCGATTCACTTCCGGACGACCCCAAATGAACGCGAATGCAATTTCATAAATCCATAGGGACGAATTGTGAAAAGGAATCCAAAAAATGGGCCGCCTCAATTTTTGCTCTATACCTCGTGTACTACCCCCTACAAGGATTATTTGTAAACCGAGTTCCATTCTTTTCAGCTCCGATTCACTTTCGGACGACCCCGAATGGACGCGAATGCAATTTCATAAATCCATAGGGACAAATTATAAAAATATATCCAAAAAAGGGCCGCCTAAATTTTTTCTCCATACCTCGTGTACTACCCCCTACGAGGATTTTCAAAAACCGAGTTCCATTCGTTTCAGCTCCGATTCATTTCCGGACGACCCCAAATGAAAGCGAATTAAATTTCAGAAATCCATAGGGACAACTTATGAAAAGATATCTAAAAACGGGCCGCCTCTATATTTGCTCCATACCTCGTGTACTACCCCTTAAGAGAATTATTCGAAAACCGAGTTCCATTCGTTTCATCTCCGATTCACTTTCAGACGACCCCAAATGAACGCGAATGAAATTTCATAAAAACATACGGACAAATTATGAAAATATATCCAAAAAATATGCCGCCTCAATTTTTGCTCCATATCTCGTGTACTACCCCCTACGAGAATTATTCGGTAACCGAGTTCTATTGGTTTCAGCTCCGATTCACTTCCGGACGACCCCGAATGGACGCGAATGAAATTTCATAAATCCATAGGGACAAATTATGAAAAGATATCCAAAAAACGAGCCGCCTCAATTTTTGCTCCGTACCTCGTGTACTACCCCCTGCGAGGATTATTCGGAAAACGAGTTCCATTTGTTTCAGCTCCGATTTGCTTCTGGAAGACCCCGAATGGACGCGAATTTAATTTCATAAATCCATAGGGACAAATTATAAAAATATATATTAAAAAAAGGGCCGCCTCAATTTTTTCTCCATACCTCGTTTACTGCCCCCAACGAGGATTATTCTGAAACCGAGTTCCATTCGTTTCAGCTCTGATTCACTTCTGGACGACCCCGAATGGGCGCGAATGTAATTTCATAAATTCATAGGGACAAATTATGAAAAGAAATCCAAAAAACGGTCCGCCTCAATTTTTGTTCGATAGCTTGTGTACTACCCCCTACGTAGGATTATTCGGAAACCGAGTTCAATTAGTTTCAGCTCCGATTTACTTCCGGACGACCCCAAATGGATGCGAATGCAATTTCATAAAAAAGGGACAACTTATGAAAAGATATCCAAACAAGGGCCGCCTCAATATTTGCTCCATACCTCGTGTACTACCCCCTACGAGGATTATTCGAAAATCGAGTTCCATTGGTTTCAGTTCCGATTTACTTTCGGACGACCCCAAATGAACGTGAATGAATTTTCACAAATACATAAGGACAAATTATGAAAAGATATCCAAAAAATGGGCCACCTTAATTTTTGCTCTATACCTCGTGTACTACCCTTTACGAGGATTATTCAGAAATCGAGTTCCATTCTTTTCAGTTCCGATTCGCTTCTGGACGACCCTAAATGGACGCGAATGTAATTTCTTAAATTCATAGGGATTAATTATAAAAATATATCCAAAAAAGGGCCACCTCAAGTTTTTCTCCATACCTCGTGTACTACCCTTACTAGGAATATTCAAAACCCGAGTTCATTCTTTTCAACTACGATTCACTTTCGGACGACCCCGAATGGACGCGAATGCAATTTCATTTATCCATAGGGACAAATTATAAAAATATATCCAAAAAAGGGTCACCTCAATTTTTTCTCTCGTGTACTTCCCCCTACGAGGATTATTCGGAAACCGAGTTCAATTCGTTTCAGCTCCGATTTACTTCCGGACGACCCCGAATGGACGCGAATGCAATTTCATAAATCTATAGGGACAAATTATGAAAAGAAATCCAAAAAACGGGCCTCCTCAATGTTTTCTCCATACCTCGTGTACTACCCCCCTACGAGGATTTTTCGGAATCCGAGTTCCATTCATTTCAGCTCCGATTCACTTCCGAACGACCCCGAATGTACGCGAATGCAATTTCGTAAATCCATCTAGACAAATTATGAAAAGAAATCCAAAATACGGGCTGCCTCAATTTTTGCTCCATAGCTCGTGTACTACCCCCTACGAGGATTATTCAGAAACCGAGTTCCATTCGTTTCAGCTCCGATTCACTTCCGGACGATCCCGAATACACGCAAATGCAATTTTATAAATCAATGGGGACAAATTTTTAAAAGAAATCCAAAAAATGGGCTTCCTCAATTTTTTCTCCATACCTCGTGTACTACCCCCTACGAGGATTATTTGGAAACCGAGTTCCATTCGTTTCAGCTCCGATTCACTTCCGGACGACCCCGAATGGATGCGAATGCAATTTCATAAATCCACAGGGGCAAATTATGAAAAGAAATCCAAAAACCGGGCTGACTCAATTTTTGCTCTGTACATCATGTACTACCCCCTACGAGGATTATTCTGAAACCGAGTTCCATTCGTTTCAGCTCCGATTAACTTCCGGACGACCCCGAATGGGCGCGAATGCAATTTTATAAATCCATAGGGACAAATTATGAAAAGAAATCCAAAAAATAGGCCGCCTCAATTTTTGCTCCATACCTCGTGTACTACAACCCCCTACGAGGATTATTCGGAAAACGATTCCATTCCTTCTAGCTCCGATTCACTTCTGGACGACCCCAAAAGGACGCGAATGCAATTTCATAAATCCATAGGGACCACTTATTAAAAGATATCCAAAAAACGGGCCGCCTCAATTTTTTGCTCCATACCTCGTGTACTATCCCTTCGAGGATTATTCAAAACCCGAGTTCCATTCATTTCATCTCCAATTCACTTCCGGACGACCCCAAATGAACGTGAATGCAATTTCATAAATCAAAGGTACAAATTGTCAAAAGAAATACAAAAAATGGGCTGCCCCAATATTTGCTCTATATCTCGTGTACCACCCCTACGAGGATTATTCGGAAACCGAGTTCCATTCTTTTCAACTCTGATTCACTTCCGGACGACCCCGAATGGACGCGAATGCAATTTCATAAATCCATAGGTACAAATTATAAAAATATATCCAAAAAATGGGTCACCTTAATTTTTTCTCATTACCTCGTATACTACCCCTACGAGGATTATTCGGAAACCGAGTTCCATTTGTTTCATTTCCGATTGACTTCTGGACGACCCCGAATGGACGCAAATTTAATTTCATAAATCTATAGGGACAACTTATGAAAAAATATCCAAAAAAGGGCCACCTCAATATTTGCTCCATACCTCGTGTACTACCCCCTACTAGGATTATTCGGAAACCGATCCATTGGTTTCAGCTGCGATTCACATCCGGACGACCCCAAATGAACGCGAATGAAATTTCATCAATCCATAGGGACAAATTATGAAAAGATATCAAAAAATGGGCCGCCTCAGTTTTTGCTCCATACCTCATGTACTACCCCCTACGAGGATTATTCAAAAACCGAGTTCCATTCATTTCAGCTTCAATTCACTTCCGGACGACCCTAAATGAACGCGAATGCAATTTCATAAATCCATAGGGACAAATTATGAAAAGTAATCCAAAAAACAGGCCGCCTCAATTTTTGCTCTATACCTCGTATACTACCCCCTATGAGGAATATTCGGAAACCGAGTTCCATTCTTTTCAGCTCCGATTCACTTCCGGATGATCCCAAATGAACGCGAATGAAATTTCATAAATCCATAGGGATAAATTATGAAAAGATATGCAAAAAAAGGGTCACCTCAATTTTTGCTCCATACCTCGTGTACTACCCCCTACGAGGATTATTCAAAAACTGAGTTCCATTCGTTTCAGCTCCGATTCACTTCCGGACGACCCCGAATGGACGCGAAAGCAATTTCATAAATCCATAGGGAAAAAATCATGAATAGATATCCAAAATACGGGCCGCCTCAATTTTTTCACCATACCTCGTGTACTACCCCCTACGAGGATTATTCGGAAACCGAGTTCCATTCCTTTCAGCTCCGATTCACTTCTGGACGATCCCGAAAGGACGCGAATGCAATTTCATAAATCCATAGGGACAACTTATTAAAAGATATCCAAAAAACGGGCCGCCTCCATTTTTGTTCCATATCTCGTGTACTATCCCTACGTAGATTATTCAAAAACCGAGTTCCATTCGTTTCAGCTCCAATTCACTTCTGGACGACCCCAAATGAACGTGAATGCAATTTCATAAATCCATAGGTACAAATTGTGAAAGGAAATCCAAAAAATGGGCCGCCCCAATATTTTCTCTATACCTCATGTACCACCCCCTACGAGGATTATTCGGAAGCCGAGTTCCATTCTTTTCAACTCTCATTCACTTTCGGTACGACCCCGAATGGACGCGAATGCAATTTCATAAATCCATAGTTACAAATTATAAAAATATATCCAAAAAATGGCTCACCTCAATTTTTTCTCATTACCTCGTGTACTACCCCCTACGAGGATTATTCGGAAACCGAGTTCCATTTGTTTCAACTACGATTCACTTCCGGACGACCCCAAATAAATGCGAATGCAATTTCATAAATCTATAGGGACAACTTATGAAAAGATATCCAAAAAAGGGCCGCCTCAATATTTACTCCATACCTCGTATACTACCCCCTACGAGGATTATTCGGAAACCGAGTTCCATTGGTTTCAGCTGCGATTCACATCCGGACGACCCCAAATTAACGCGAATGAAATTTCATCAATCCATAGGAACAAATTATGAAAAGATATCAAAAAAATGGGCCGCCGTAATTTTTGATTTATACCTCGTGTACTACCCCCTACGAGGATTATTCGGAAACCTAGTTCCATTTGTTTCAGCCCCGAATCATTTTCGGACGACCCCAAATAAACGCGAATGCAATTTCATAAATCTATAGGGACAAATTATGAAAAGATATAAAAAAATGGGCCGCTTCAATTTTTTCTCCATACCTCGAGTACTACCCCCTATGAGAATTATTCTGAAACCTCATTATTGGTGGCATGGAATGAAAATGGAAGTAGTAGAATTGAGAGCAAAGTGTTTGACATGTCAACATGTGAAAACTAAACATCAACCTCAGCTAGTAAGTTGTATCCTTTATCAATTACTGAAAGAAAATGAGAACAAACTACTATGGATTTTGTAATGACTCAAAATGATGCTATATGGGTTATTTTTGATCGTTTGACAAAGTATGCCCATTTTCTACCTATTCATCGGAGTTGTACACTTGATCATCTTGCAAAGAGGTATGTCAATGATATTGTAAAACTACACGGGGTACTGATATCTATTGTTTTTGACAGGGATCCAAGATTTACATCACGATCCTGACAAATTATGAAAAGATATCCAAAAAACGGGCTGACTCAATTTTTGCTCCATACCTCGTGTAGTACCCCCTACGAGGATTATTCGGAAACCAAGTTCAATTCGTTTTAGCTCCGATTCACATCCAGACGACCCCGAATGGACGCGAATACAATTTCATAAATCCACAGGGACAACTTCTGAAAAGATATCCAAAAAAAGGGCCGGATCAATATTTTCTTCATACCTCGTGTAATACCCCCTATGAGGATTATTCAGAAACCGAGTTCCATTCGTTTCAGCTGCGATTCACTTCCGGAAGACCCCAAATGAACGCGAATGAAATTTCATAAATCCATAGGGACAAATTATGAAATGATATAAAAAAATGGGCCGCCTAAATTTTTGCTCCATTCGAAAACCGAGTTCCATTCGTTTTAGTTCTGATTCACTTCCGGACGACCCCGAATGGACGCGATTGCAATTTCATAAATACATAGGCAAAAATTATGAATAGATATCCAAAAAACGGGGCACCTCAATTTTTTCTCCATACCTCGTGTACTACCCCCTACGAGGATTATTCAGAAACCGAGTTCCATTCGTTTCAGCTCCGATTCACTTCTGGACGACCCCGGATGGACGCGAATGCAATTTCATAAATTAATAGGGACAATTTATTAAAAGATATCTAAAAAATGGGCCGCCTCAATTTTTGCTCCATATCTCGTGTACTACCCCCTACGAGGATTATTCGGGAACCAAGTTCCATTCGTTTCAACTCCGATTCACTTCCGGACGACCCCAAATGAACGCGAATGCAATTTCATAAATCCATAGGGACGAATTGTGAAAAGGAATCCAAAAAATGGGCCGCCTCAATTTTTGCTCTATACCTCGTGTACTACCCCCTACAAGGATTATTTGTAAACCGAGTTCCATTCTTTTCAGCTCCGATTCACTTTCGGACGACCCCGAATGGACGCGAATGCAATTTCATAAATCCATAGGGACAAATTATAAAAATATATCCAAAAAAGGGCCGCCTAAATTTTTTCTCCATACCTCGTGTACTACCCCCTACGAGGATTTTCAAAAACCGAGTTCCATTCGTTTCAGCTCCGATTCATTTCCGGACGACCCCAAATGAAAGTGAATTAAATTTCAGAAATCCATAGGGACAACTTATGAAAAGATATCCAAAAACGGGCCGCCTCTATATTTGCTCCATACCTCGTGTACTACCCCTTAAGAGAATTATTCGAAAACCGAGTTCCATTCGTTTCATCTCCGATTCACTTTTAGACGACCCCAAATGAACGCGAATGAAATTTCATAAAAACATACGGACAAATTATGAAAATATATCCAAAAAATATGCCGCCTCAATTTTTGCTCCATATCTCGTGTACTACCCCCTACGAGAATTATTCGGTAACCGAGTTCTATTGGTTTCAGCTCCGATTCACTTCCGGACGACCCCGAATGGACGCGAATGAAATTTCATAAATCCATAGGGACAAATTATGAAAAGATATCCAAAAAACGAGCCGCTTCAATTTTTGCTCCGTACCTCGTGTACTACCCCCTGCGAGGATTATTCGGAAAACGAGTTCCATTTGTTTCAGCTCCGATTTGCTTCTGGAAGACCCCGAATGGACGCGAATTTAATTTCATAAATCCATAGGGACAAATTATAAAAATATATATTAAAAAAAGGGCCGCCTCAATTTTTTCTCCATACCTCGTTTACTGCCCCCAACGAGGATTATTCTGAAACCGAGTTCCATTCGTTTCAGCTCTGATTCACTTCTGGACGACCCCGAATGGGCGCGAATGTAATTTCATAAATTCATAGGGACAAATTATGAAAATAAATCCAAAAAACGGTCCGCCTTAATTTTTGTTCGATAGCTTGTGTACTACCCCCTACGTAGGATTATTCGGAAACCGAGTTCAATTAGTTTCAGCTCCGATTTACTTCCGGACGACCCCAAATGGATGCGAATGCAATTTCATAAAAAAGGGACAACTTATGAAAAGATATCCAAACAAGGGCCGCCTCAATATTTGCTCCATACCTCGTGTACTACCCCCTACGAGGATTATTCGAAAATCGAGTTCCATTGGTTTCAGTTCCGATTTACTTTCGGACGACCCCAAATGAACGTGAATGAATTTTCACAAATACATAAGGACAAATTATGAAAAGATATCCAAAAAATGGGCCACCTTAATTTTTGCTCTATACCTCGTGTACTACCCTTTACGAGGATTATTCAGAAATCGAGTTCCATTCTTTTCAGTTCCGATTCGCTTCTGGACGACCCTAAATGGACGCGAATGTAATTTCTTAAATTCATAGGGATTAATTATAAAAATATATCCAAAAAAGGGCCACCTCAAGTTTTTCTCCATACCTCGTGTACTACCCTTACTAGGAATATTCAAAAACCGAGTTCATTCTTTTCAACTACGATTCACTTTCGGACGACCCCGAATGGACGCGAATGCAATTTCATTTATCCATAGGGACAAATTATAAAAATATATCCAAAAAAGGGTCACCTCAATTTTTTCTCTCGTGTACTTCCCCCTACGGGGATTATTCGGAAACCGAGTTCAATTCGTTTCAGCTCCGATTTACTTCCGGACGACCCCGAATGGACGCGAATGCAATTTCATAAATCTATAGGGACAAATTATGAAAAGAAATCCAAAAAACGGGCCTCCTCAATGTTTTCTCCATACCTCGTGTACTACCCCCCTACGAGGATTTTTCGGAATCCGAGTTCCATTCATTTCAGCTCCGATTCACTTCCGAACGACCCCGAATGTACGCGAATGCAATTTCGTAAATCCATCTAGACAAATTATGAAAAGAAATCCAAAATACGGGCTGCCTCAATTTTTGCTCCATAGCTCGTGTACTACCCCCTACGAGGATTATTCAGAAACCGAGTTCCATTCGTTTCAGCTCCGATTCACTTCCGGACGATCCCGAATACACGCAAATGCAATTTTATAAATCAATGGGGACAAATTTTTAAAAGAAATCCAAAAAATGGGCTTCCTCAATTTTTTCTCCATACCTCGTGTACTACCCCCTACGAGGATTATTTGGAAACCGAGTTCCATTCGTTTCAGCTCCGATTCACTTCCGGACGACCCCGAATGGATGCGAATGCAATTTCATAAATCCACAGGGGCAAATTATGAAAAGAAATCCAAAAACCGGGCTGACTCAATTTTTGCTCTGTACATCATGTACTACCCCCTACGAGGATTATTCTGAAACCGAGTTCCATTCGTTTCAGCTCCGATTAACTTCCGGACGACCCCGAATGGGCGCGAATGCAATTTTATAAATCCATAGGGACAAATTATGAAAAGAAATCCAAAAAATAGGCCGCCTCAATTTTTGCTCCATACCTCGTGTACTACAACCCCCTACGAGGATTATTCGGAAAACGATTCCATTCCTTCTAGCTCCGATTCACTTCTGGACGACCCCAAAAGGACGCGAATGCAATTTCATAAATCCATAGGGACCACTTATTAAAAGATATCCAAAAAACGGGCCGCCTCAATTTTTTGCTCCATACCTCGTGTACTATCCCTTCGAGGATTATTCAAAACCCGAGTTCCATTCATTTAATCTCCAATTCACTTCCGGACGACCCCAAATGAACGTGAATGCAATTTCATAAATCAAAGGTACAAATTGTCAAAAGAAATACAAAAAATGGGCTGCCCCAATATTTGCTCTATATCTCGTGTACCACCCCTACGAGGATTATTCGGAAACCGAGTCCATTCTTTTCAACTCTGATTCACTTCCGGACGACCCCGAATGGACGCGAATGCAATTTCATAAATCCATAGGTACAAATTATAAAAATATATCCAAAAAATGGGTCACCTTAATTTTTTCTCATTACCTCGTATACTACCCCTACGAGGATTATTCGGAAACCGAGTTCCATTTGTTTCATTTCCGATTGACTTCTGGACGACCCCGAATGGACGCAAATTTAATTTCATAAATCTATAGGGACAACTTATGAAAAAATATCCAAAAAAGGGCCACCTCAATATTTGCTCCATACCTCGTGTACTACCCCCTACTAGGATTATTCGGAAACCGATCCATTGGTTTCAGCTGCGATTCACATCCGGACGACCCCAAATGAACGCGAATGAAATTTCATCAATCCATAGGGACAAATTATGAAAAGATATCAAAAAAATGGGCCGCCTCAGTTTTTGATTTATACCTCGTGTACTACCCCCTACTAGGATTATTCGGAAACCTAGTTCCATTCGTTTCAGCCCCGAATCATTTTCGGACGACCCTAGGGACAAATTATGAAAAGATATCCAAAAAATGGGTCGCCTCAATTTTGCTCCATACCTTGTGTACTACTGCTTACGAGAAATATTGATAGACCTAGTTTCATTCGTTTCATCCTCGATTCACTTTCAGACGACCCCAAATAAACGTGAATGCAATTTCATAAATCCATAGGGACAAATTATGAAAAGATATCCAGAAAATAGGCCGCCTCTATTTTTGCTCCATACCTCGTATACTACTGCCTACGAGAAATATTTATAGACCTAGTTTCATTCGTTTCATCCTCGATTCACTTTCGGACTACCCCAAATAATTGTGAATGCAATTTAATAAATCCATAGGGACAAATTATGAAAAGATATCCAAAAAATAGGCCGCCTTAATTTTTGCTCCATACATCGTGTACTACTGCCTACGAGAAATATTTATAAACCTAGTTTCATTCATTTCATCCTCGATTCACTTTCGGACGACCCCAAATAAAAGAGAATGCAATTTCATAAATCTATAGGAACAAATTATGAAAAGATATCCAAAAAATGGGCCGCCTCAATTTTTGCTCCATACCTCGTGTACTACTCCCTACGAGAAATATTTGCAAACCTAGTTTCATTCATTTCATCCCCGATTCACTTTTGGACGACCCCAAATAAATGCGAATGAAATTTCATAAACCCATAGGGACAAAATATGAAAAGATATCCAAAAAAAAGGCCTCCTCAATTTTTGCTCCAGTCCTCGTGTACTACCCCCTACGAGGATTATTCGGAAACAGAGTTCTATTCGTTTTAGCTTCGATTCACTCCCGGACGACCCCGAATGGATGCGAATGCAATTTCATAAATCCATAGGGACAAATTATGAAAAGAAATCGAAAAAAGGGCCGCCTCAATTTTTGCTCCAGTCCTCGTGTACTACCCCCTACGAGGATTATTCGGAAACAGAGTTCTATTCATTTCAGCTCTGATTCACTCCCGGACGACCCCGAATGGACGCGAATGCAATTTCATAAATCCATAGGGACAAATTATGAAAAGAAATCGAAGAAAAGGGCCACCTCAATTTTTGGTCCAGACCTCGTGTACTACCCCCTACGAGGATTATTCGGAAACTGAGTTCCATTCGTTTCAGCTCCGATTCACTTCCGGACGACCCCCAATCGACGCGAATGCAATTTCATAAATCCATAGGGACAAATTATGAAAAGAAATCGAAAAAATCGGCCGCCTCAATTTTTGCTCCAGACCTCGTGTACTACCCCCTACGAGGATTATTCGGAAATCGAGTTCCATTCGTTTCAGCTCAGATTCAATTCCGAACCACCCCGAATGGACGCGAATGCAATTTAATAAATCCATAGGGACAAATTATGAAAAGAAATTAAAAAAACAGGCCACCACAATTTTTGCTCCAGACCTCGTGTACTACCCCCTATGAGGATTATTCGGAAACCGAGTTCCATTCGTTTCAGCTCCGATTCACTCCCGGACGACCCCGAATGGACGTGAATGCAATTTCATAAATCCATAGGGACAAATTATGAAAGGAAATTGAAAAAATGGGCCGTCTCAGTTTTTGCTCCAGAACTCGTGTACTACCCCCTACGAGGATTATTCGGAAACCGAGTTACATTCGTTTCAGCTCCGATTCACTCCCGGACGACCCCGAATGGACGCGAATGCAATTTTATAAATCCATAGGGACAAATTATGAAAGGAAATCGAAAAAATGGGCCGCCTCAGTTTTTGCTCCAGAACTCGTGTACTACCCCCTACGAGGATTATTCGGAAACCGAGTTACATTCGTTTCAGCTCCGATTCACTCCCGCACGACCCCTAATGGATGCGAATGCAATTTCATAAATCCATAGGGACAAATTATGAAAATAAATTGAAAAAACGGGCCTCCTCAATGTTTGCTCCAGACCTCGTGTACTACCCCCTACGAGGATTATTCAGAAACCAAGTTCCATTCATTTCAGATCCGGTTCACTTCCGGACGACCCCTAATGGACGTGAATGCAATTTCATAAATCCATAGGGATAAATTATAAAAGATATCCAAAAAACGGGCCACCTCAATTTTTGCTTCATACCTCGTGTACTAAACCTACGAGGATTATTCGGAAACCGAGTTCTATTAGTTTTAGCTCCGATTCATTTCCGGACGACCCCGAATGGACGCGAATGTAATTTTATAAATCCATAGGGATAAATTATGAAAATCAATCCAAAAAACGGGCTGCCTCAATTTTTGCTCCATACCTCGTGTACTACCCCATTCGAGGATTATTCGGAAATCGAGTTTCATTCCTTTCAGCTCCTATTCACTTCCGGATGACCCCAAATGGACGGAAATGCAATTTTATAAATCTATAGGGACAAATTATGAAAAGAAATTGAAAAAATGGACCGCCTCAATTTTTGCTCCATACCTCGTGTACTAACCCCTACAAGGATTATTCGGAAACCGAGTTCCATTACTTTCAGCTCCGATTCACTTCTGGACGAGCCCGAATGGACGCGAATGCAATTTCATAAATCTATAGGGACAAATTATGAAAAGAAATCCAAAAAATGGGCTGCCTCAATTTTTGTTACATACCTAGTGTACTAACCCGTACGAGGATTATTCGGAAACCGAGTTTCATTACTTTCAGCTCCGATTCACTTCCAGACAACCCCGAATTGACGCGAATGCAATTTTATAAATCCCTAGGGACAAATTATGAAATGAAATCCAAAAAATGGGCTGCCTCAATATTTACTCCATACATGGTGTACTACCTCCTTCGAGGATTATTCGGAAACCGAGTTCCATTACTTTCAGCTCCGATTCACTTCCGGACGACCCCGAATGGATGCGAATGCAATTTTATAAATCCATAGGGACAAATTATGTAAAGAAATCCAAAAATCAGGTTGCCTAAATATTTGCTCCATATCTTGTGTACTACCCCCTTCTAGAATTATTCGGAAACCGAGTTCCATTCATTTCAGCTCCGATTCACTCCCCGACGACTCCGAATGGACGCGAATGCAATTTCATAAATCCATAGGGACAAATTATGAAAAGAAATTGAAAAAATGGGCCGCCTCAATTTTTGCTCCAGACCTCGTGTACTACCCCCTACGAGGATTATTTGGAAACCGAGTTCCATTCGTTTCAGCTCCGATACACTTCCGGACGACCCCGAATGGACGCGAATACAGTTTCATAAATCCATAGGAACAAATTATGAAAAGAAATCGAAAAAACGGGCCGCCTCAATTTTTGCTCCAGACCTCGTGTACTACCCATACGAGGATTATTCGGAAACCGAGTTCCATTCGTTTCAGCTCCGATTCACTCCCAGACGACGCCGAATGGACGTGGATGCAATTTCATAAATCCATAGGGACAAATTATAAAAAGTAATCGAAAAAATGGGACACTTCAATTTTTGCTCCAGTCCTCGAGTACTACCCCTACGAGGATTATTCGGAAACCGAGTTCAATTCGTTTCAGCTCCGATTCACTCCCGGACGACCTCGAATGGACGCGAATGCAATTTCATAAATCCATAGAAAAAAAATATGAAAAGAAATCGAAAAAATGGACCGCCTTAATTTTTGCTCCAGAACTCGTGTACTACCCCTTACGAGGATTATTCGGAAAACGAGTTCAATTCGTTTCAGCTCCGATTCACTCCCCGATGACCCCGAATGGACGCGAATGCAATTTCATAAATCCATAGGGACAAATTATGAAATAAAATTGAAAAAACGGGCCGCCTCAATTTTTGCTCCAGAACTCGTGTACTACCCCTACGAGGATTATTCGAAAACCGAGTTCCATTCGTTTCAGCTCCGATTCACTCCCGGACGACCACGAATGGACGCGAATGCAATTTCATAAATCCATAGGGACAAATTATGAAAAGAAATTGAAAAAACGGGCCGCCTCAATTTTTGCTCCAGACCTCGTGTACTACCCCCTACGAGGATTATTCGGAAACCGAGTTCCATTCGTTTTAGCTTCGATTCAATTCCGGACGACCCCGAATGGACGCGAATGGAATTTAATAAATCCATAGGGACAAATTATGAAAAAAATTAAAATAACGGGCCGCCTCAATTTTTGCTCCAGTCCTCGTGTACTACCCCCTACGAGGATTATTCGGAAACCGAGTTCTATTCGTTTCAGCTCCGATTCACTCCCGGACGACCCCGAATGGTCGCGAATGCAATTTCATAAATCCATAGGGAAAAAATATGAAAAGAAATAGTAAAAACGGGCTGCCTCAATTTTTGATCCAGAACTCGTGTACTACCCCTTACGAGGATTATTCGGAAACCGAGTTCAATTCGTTTCAGCTCCGATTCACTCCCCGACGACCCCGAATGGACGCGAATGCAATTTCATAAATCCATAGGGACAAATTATGAAAAGAAATTGAAAAAATGGGCCGCCTCAATTTTTGCTCCAGACCTCGTGTACTACCCCCTACGAGGATTATCCAGAAACTGAGTTCCATTCGTTTCAGCTTCGATTCACTCCCGGACGACCCCGAATGGACGCGAATGCAATTTCATAAATCCATAGGGACAAATTATGAAAAGAAATCGAAAAAATGGGCTGCCTTAATTTTTGCTTCAGACATCGTGTACTACCCCCTACGAGGATTATTCGGAAACCGAGTTCCATTCGTTTCAGCTCCGATTCACTCCCGGACGACCCCGAATGGACGCGATTGCAATTTCATAAATCCATAGGGACAAATTATGAAAAGAAATTGAAAAAATGGGCCGCCTCAATTTTTGCTCCAGTCCTCGTGTACTATCCCCTACGAGGATTATTCGGAAACCGAGTTCATTCGTTTTAGCTCCGATTCACTCCCGGACGACCCCGAATGGACGCGAATGCAATTTCATAAATCCATAGGGACAAATTATGAAAAGAAATAGAAAAAATGGGCCAGCCTCAATTTTTACTCCAGACCTCGTGTACTACCCCCTACGAGGATTATTCGGAAACCGAGTTCCATTCGTTTCAGCTCCGATTCACTCCCGGACGACCCCGAATGGACGCGAATGCAATTTCATAAATCCATAGGGACAAATTATGAAAAGAAATCGAAAAAACGGGCCGCCTCAATTTTTGCTCCAGACCTCGTGTACTACCCCCTACGAGGATTATTCGGAAACCGAGTTCCATTCGTTTCAGCTCCGATTCACTCCCGGACGACCCCGAATGGACGCGAATGCAATTTCATAAATCCATAGGGACAAATTATGAAAAGAAATCGAAAAAATGGGCCGCCTCAATTTTTGCTCCAGACCTCGTGTACTACCCCCTACGAGGATTATTCGGAAACCGAGTTCCATTCGTTTCAGCTCCGATTCACTCCCGGACGACCCCGAATGGACGCGAATGCAATTTCATAAATCCATAGGGACAAATTATGAAAAGAAATCGAAAAAACGGGCCGCCTCAATTTTTGCTCCAGACCTCGTGTACTACCCCCTACGAGGATTATTCGGAAACCGAGTTCCATTCGTTTCAGCTCCGATTCACTCCCGGACGACCCCGAATGGACGCGAATGCAATTTCATAAATCCATAGGGACAAATTATGAAAGAAATCGAAAAAATGGGCCGCCTCAATTTTTGCTCCAGACCTCGTGTACTACCCCCTACGAGGATTATTCGGAAACCGAGTTCCATTCGTTTCAGCTCCGATTCACTCCCGGACGACCCCGAATGGACGCGAATGCAATTTCATAAATCCATAGGGACAAATTATGAAAAGAAATCGAAAAAACGGGCCGCCTCAATTTTTGCTCCAGACCTCGTGTACTACCCCCTACGAGGATTATTCGGAAACCGAGTTCCATTCGTTTCAGCTCCGATTCACTCCCGGACGACCCCGAATGGACGCGAATGCAATTTCATAAATCCATAGGGACAAATTATGAAAAGAAATCGAAAAAAATGGGCCGCCTCAATTTTTGCTCCAGACCTCGTGTACTACCCCCTACGAGGATTATTCGGAAACCGAGTTCCATTCGTTTCAGCTCCGATTCACTCCCGGACGACCCCGAATGGACGCGAATGCAATTTCATAAATCCATAGGGACAAATTATGAAAAGAAATCGAAAAAACGGGCCGCCTCAATTTTTGCTCCAGACCTCGTGTACTACCCCCTACGAGGATTATTCGGAAACCGAGTTCCATTCGTTTCAGCTCCGATTCACTCCCGGACGACCCCGAATGGACGCGAATGCAATTTCATAAATCCATAGGGACAAATTATGAAAGAAATCGAAAAAACGGGCCGCCTCAATTTTTGCTCCAGACCTCGTGTACTACCCCCTACGAGGATTATTCGGAAACCGAGTTCCATTCGTTTCAGCTCCGATTCACTCCCGGACGACCCCGAATGGACGCGAATGCAATTTCATAAATCCATAGGGACAAATTATGAAAAGAAATCGAAAAAACGGGCCGCCTCAATTTTTGCTCCAGACCTCGTGTACTACCCCCTACGAGGATTATTCGGAAACCGAGTTCCATTCGTTTCAGCTCCGATTCACTCCCGGACGACCCCGAATGGACGCGAATGCAATTTCATAAATCCATAGGGACAAATTATGAAAAGAAATCGAAAAAACGGGCCGCCTCAATTTTTGCTCCAGACCTCGTGTACTACCCCCTACGAGGATTATTCGGAAACCGAGTTCCATTCGTTTCAGCTCCGATTCACTCCCGGACGACCCCGAATGGACGCGAATGCAATTTCATAAATCCATAGGGACAAATTATGAAAAGAAATCGAAAAAACGGGCCGCCTCAATTTTTGCTCCAGACCTCGTGTACTACCCCCTACGAGGATTATTCGGAAACCGAGTTCCATTCGTTTCAGCTCCGATTCACTCCCGGACGACCCCGAATGGACGCGAATGCAATTTCATAAATCCATAGGGACAAATTATGAAAAGAAATCGAAAAAACGGGCCGCCTCAATTTTTGCTCCAGACCTCGTGTACTACCCCCTACGAGGATTATTCGGAAACCGAGTTCCATTCGTTTCAGCTCCGATTCACTCCCGGACGACCCCGAATGGACGCGAATGCAATTTCATAAATCCATAGGGACAAATTATGAAAAGAAATCGAAAAAACGGGCCGCCTCAATTTTTGCTCCAGACCTCGTGTACTACCCCCTACGAGGATTATTCGGAAACCGAGTTCCATTCGTTTCAGCTCCGATTCACTCCCGGACGACCCCGAATGGACGCGAATGCAATTTCATAAATCCATAGGGACAAATTATGAAAAGAAATCGAAAAAACGGGCCGCCTCAATTTTTGCTCCAGACCTCGTGTACTACCCCCTACGAGGATTATTCGGAAACCGAGTTCCATTCGTTTCAGCTCCGATTCACTCCCGGACGACCCCGAATGGACGCGAATGCAATTTCATAAATCCATAGGGACAAATTATGAAAAGAAATCGAAAAAACGGGCCGCCTCAATTTTTGCTCCAGACCTCGTGTACTACCCCCTACGAGGATTATTCGGAAACCGAGTTCCATTCGTTTCAGCTCCGATTCACTCCCGGACGACCCCGAATGGACGCGAATGCAATTTCATAAATCCATAGGGACAAATTATGAAAAGAAATCGAAAAAACGGGCCGCCTCAATTTTTGCTCCAGACCTCGTGTACTACCCCCTACGAGGATTATTCGGAAACCGAGTTCCATTCGTTTCAGCTCCGATTCACTCCCGGACGACCCCGAATGGACGCGAATGCAATTTCATAAATCCATAGGGACAAATTATGAAAAGAAATCGAAAAAACGGGCCGCCTCAATTTTTGCTCCAGACCTCGTGTACTACCCCCTACGAGGATTATTCGGAAACCGAGTTCCATTCGTTTCAGCTCCGATTCACTCCCGGACGACCCCGAATGGACGCGAATGCAATTTCATAAATCCATAGGGACAAATTATGAAAAGAAATCGAAAAAAGGGCCGCCTCAATTTTTGCTCCAGACCTCGTGTACTACCCCCTACGAGGATTATTCGGAAACCGAGTTCCATTCGTTTCAGCTCCGATTCACTCCCGGACGACCCCGAATGGACGCGAATGCAATTTCATAAATCCATAGGGACAAATTATGAAAAGAAATCGAAAAAACGGGCCGCCTCAATTTTTGCTCCAGACCTCGTGTACTACCCCCTACGAGGATTATTCGGAAACCGAGTTCCATTCGTTTCAGCTCCGATTCACTCCCGGACGACCCCGAATGGACGCGAATGCAATTTCATAAATCCATAGGGACAAATTATGAAAAGAAATCGAAAAAACGGGCCGCCTCAATTTTTGCTCCAGACCTCGTGTACTACCCCCTACGAGGATTATTCGGAAACCGAGTTCCATTCGTTTCAGCTCCGATTCACTCCCGGACGACCCCGAATGGACGCGAATGCAATTTCATAAATCCATAGGGACAAATTATGAAAAGAAATCGAAAAAACGGGCCGCCTCAATTTTTGCTCCAGACCTCGTGTACTACCCCCTACGAGGATTATTCGGAAACCGAGTTCCATTCGTTTCAGCTCCGATTCACTCCCGGACGACCCCGAATGGACGCGAATGCAATTTCATAAATCCATAGGGACAAATTATGAAAAGAAATCGAAAAAACGGGCCGCCTCAATTTTTGCTCCAGACCTCGTGTACTACCCCCTACGAGGATTATTCGGAAACCGAGTTCCATTCGTTTCAGCTCCGATTCACTCCCGGACGACCCCGAATGGACGCGAATGCAATTTCATAAATCCATAGGGACAAATTATGAAAAGAAATCGAAAAAACGGGCCGCCTCAATTTTTGCTCCAGACCTCGTGTACTACCCCCTACGAGGATTATTCGGAAACCGAGTTCCATTCGTTTCAGCTCCGATTCACTCCCGGACGACCCCGAATGGACGCGAATGCAATTTCATAAATCCATAGGGACAAATTATGAAAAGAAATCGAAAAAACGGGCCGCCTCAATTTTTGCTCCAGACCTCGTGTACTACCCCCTACGAGGATTATTCGGAAACCGAGTTCCATTCGTTTCAGCTCCGATTCACTCCCGGACGACCCCGAATGGACGCGAATGCAATTTCATAAATCCATAGGGACAAATTATGAAAAGAAATCGAAAAAACGGGCCGCCTCAATTTTTGCTCCAGACCTCGTGTACTACCCCCTACGAGGATTATTCGGAAACCGAGTTCCATTCGTTTCAGCTCCGATTCACTCCCGGACGACCCCGAATGGACGCGAATGCAATTTCATAAATCCATAGGGACAAATTATGAAAAGAAATCGAAAAAACGGGCCGCCTCAATTTTTGCTCCAGACCTCGTGTACTACCCCCTACGAGGATTATTCGGAAACCGAGTTCCATTCGTTTCAGCTCCGATTCACTCCCGGACGACCCCGAATGGACGCGAATGCAATTTCATAAATCCATAGGGACAAATTATGAAAAGAAATCGAAAAAACGGGCCGCCTCAATTTTTGCTCCAGACCTCGTGTACTACCCCCTACGAGGATTATTCGGAAACCGAGTTCCATTCGTTTCAGCTCCGATTCACTCCCGGACGACCCCGAATGGACGCGAATGCAATTTCATAAATCCATAGGGACAAATTATGAAAAGAAATCGAAAAAACGGGCCGCCTCAATTTTTGCTCCAGACCTCGTGTACTACCCCCTACGAGGATTATTCGGAAACCGAGTTCCATTCGTTTCAGCTCCGATTCACTCCCGGACGACCCCGAATGGACGCGAATGCAATTTCATAAATCCATAGGGACAAATTATGAAAAGAAATCGAAAAAACGGGCCGCCTCAATTTTTGCTCCAGACCTCGTGTACTACCCCCTACGAGGATTATTCGGAAACCGAGTTCCATTCGTTTCAGCTCCGATTCACTCCCGGACGACCCCGAATGGACGCGAATGCAATTTCATAAATCCATAGGGACAAATTATGAAAAGAAATCGAAAAAACGGGCCGCCTCAATTTTTGCTCCAGACCTCGTGTACTACCCCCTACGAGGATTATTCGGAAACCGAGTTCCATTCGTTTCAGCTCCGATTCACTCCCGGACGACCCCGAATGGACGCGAATGCAATTTCATAAATCCATAGGGACAAATTATGAAAAGAAATCGAAAAAACGGGCCGCCTCAATTTTTGCTCCAGACCTCGTGTACTACCCCCTACGAGGATTATTCGGAAACCGAGTTCCATTCGTTTCAGCTCCGATTCACTCCCGGACGACCCCGAATGGACGCGAATGCAATTTCATAAATCCATAGGGACAAATTATGAAAAGAAATCGAAAAAACGGGCCGCCTCAATTTTTGCTCCAGACCTCGTGTACTACCCCCTACGAGGATTATTCGGAAACCGAGTTCCATTCGTTTCAGCTCCGATTCACTCCCGGACGACCCCGAATGGACGCGAATGCAATTTCATAAATCCATAGGGACAAATTATGAAAAGAAATCGAAAAAACGGGCCGCCTCAATTTTTGCTCCAGACCTCGTGTACTACCCCCTACGAGGATTATTCGGAAACCGAGTTCCATTCGTTTCAGCTCCGATTCACTCCCGGACGACCCCGAATGGACGCGAATGCAATTTCATAAATCCATAGGGACAAATTATGAAAAGAAATCGAAAAAACGGGCCGCCTCAATT
This sequence comes from Apium graveolens, assembly GCF_009905375.1. Classification (NCBI taxonomy): domain Eukaryota; kingdom Viridiplantae; phylum Streptophyta; class Magnoliopsida; order Apiales; family Apiaceae; genus Apium; species Apium graveolens. Next base: position 193,191 of record NW_027418706.1, read on the forward strand.
TTTGCTCCAGACCTCGTGTACTACCCCCTACGAGGATTATTCGGAAACCGAGTTCCATTCGTTTCAGCTCCGATTCACTCCCGGACGACCCCGAATGGACGCGAATGCAATTTCATAAATCCATAGGGACAAATTATGAAAAGAAATCGAAAAAACGGGCCGCCTCAATTTTTGCTCCAGACCTCGTGTACTACCCCCTACGAGGATTATTCGGAAACCGAGTTCCATTCGTTTCAGCTCCGATTCACTCCCGGACGACCCCGAATGGACGCGAATGCAATTTCATAAATCCATAGGGACAAATTATGAAAGAAATCGAAAAAAACGGGCCGCCTCAATTTTTGCTCCAGACCTCGTGTACTACCCCCTACGAGGATTATTCGGAAACCGAGTTCCATTCGTTTCAGCTCCGATTCACTCCCGGACGACCCCGAATGGACGCGAATGCAATTTCATAAATCCATAGGGACAAATTATGAAAAGAAATCGAAAAAACGGGCCGCCTCAATTTTTGCTCCAGACCTCGTGTACTACCCCCTACGAGGATTATTCGGAAACCGAGTTCCATTCGTTTCAGCTCCGATTCACTCCCGGACGACCCCGAATGGACGCGAATGCAATTTCATAAATCCATAGGGACAAATTATGAAAAGAAATCGAAAAAATGGGCCGCCTCAATTTTTGCTCCAGACCTCGTGTACTACCCCCTACGAGGATTATTCGGAAACCGAGTTCCATTCGTTTCAGCTCCGATTCACTCCCGGACGACCCCGAATGGACGCGAATGCAATTTCATAAATCCATAGGGACAAATTATGAAAAGAAATCGAAAAAACGGGCCGCCTCAATTTTTGCTCCAGACCTCGTGTACTACCCCCTACGAGGATTATTCGGAAACCGAGTTCCATTCGTTTCAGCTCCGATTCACTCCCGGACGACCCCGAATGGACGCGAATGCAATTTCATAAATCCATAGGGACAAATTATGAAAAGAAATCGAAAAAACGGGCCGCCTCAATTTTTGCTCCAGACCTCGTGTACTACCCCCTACGAGGATTATTCGGAAACCGAGTTCCATTCGTTTCAGCTCCGATTCACTCCCGGACGACCCCGAATGGACGCGAATGCAATTTCATAAATCCATAGGGACAAATTATGAAAAGAAATCGAAAAAACGGGCCGCCTCAATTTTTGCTCCAGACCTCGTGTACTACCCCCTACGAGGATTATTCGGAAACCGAGTTCCATTCGTTTCAGCTCCGATTCACTCCCGGACGACCCCGAATGGACGCGAATGCAATTTCATAAATCCATAGGGACAAATTATGAAAAGAAATCGAAAAAACGGGCCGCCTCAATTTTTGCTCCAGACCTCGTGTACTACCCCCTACGAGGATTATTCGGAAACCGAGTTCCATTCGTTTCAGCTCCGATTCACTCCCGGACGACCCCGAATGGACGCGAATGCAATTTCATAAATCCATAGGGACAAATTATGAAAGAAATCGAAAAAACGGGCCGCCTCAATTTTTGCTCCAGACCTCGTGTACTACCCCCTACGAGGATTATTCGGAAACCGAGTTCCATTCGTTTCAGCTCCGATTCACTCCCGGACGACCCCGAATGGACGCGAATGCAATTTCATAAATCCATAGGGACAAATTATGAAAAGAAATCGAAAAAACGGGCCGCCTCAATTTTTGCTCCAGACCTCGTGTACTACCCCCTACGAGGATTATTCGGAAACCGAGTTCCATTCGTTTCAGCTCCGATTCACTCCCGGACGACCCCGAATGGACGCGAATGCAATTTCATAAATCCATAGGGACAAATTATGAAAAGAAATCGAAAAAACGGGCCGCCTCAATTTTTGCTCCAGACCTCGTGTACTACCCCCTACGAGGATTATTCGGAAACCGAGTTCCATTCGTTTCAGCTCCGATTCACTCCCGGACGACCCGAATGGACGCGAATGCAATTTCATAAATCCATAGGGACAAATTATGAAAAGAAATCGAAAAAACGGGCCGCCTCAATTTTTGCTCCAGACCTCGTGTACTACCCCCTACGAGGATTATTCGGAAACCGAGTTCCATTCGTTTCAGCTCCGATTCACTCCCGGACGACCCCGAATGGACGCGAATGCAATTTCATAAATCCATAGGGACAAATTATGAAAGAAATCGAAAAAACGGGCCGCCTCAATTTTTGCTCCAGACCTCGTGTACTACCCCCTACGAGGATTATTCGGAAACCGAGTTCCATTCGTTTCAGCTCCGATTCACTCCCGGACGACCCCGAATGGACGCGAATGCAATTTCATAAATCCATAGGGACAAATTATGAAAAGAAATCGAAAAAACGGGCCGCCTCAATTTTTGCTCCAGACCTCGTGTACTACCCCCTACGAGGATTATTCGGAAACCGAGTTCCATTCGTTTCAGCTCCGATTCACTCCCGGACGACCCCGAATGGACGCGAATGCAATTTCATAAATCCATAGGGACAAATTATGAAAAGAAATCGAAAAAACGGGCCGCCTCAATTTTTGCTCCAGACCTCGTGTACTACCCCCTACGAGGATTATTCGGAAACCGAGTTCCATTCGTTTCAGCTCCGATTCACTCCCGGACGACCCCGAATGGACGCGAATGCAATTTCATAAATCCATAGGGACAAATTATGAAAAGAAATCGAAAAAACGGGCCGCCTCAATTTTTGCTCCAGACCTCGTGTACTACCCCCTACGAGGATTATTCGGAAACCGAGTTCCATTCGTTTCAGCTCCGATTCACTCCCGGACGACCCCGAATGGACGCGAATGCAATTTCATAAATCCATAGGGACAAATTATGAAAAGAAATCGAAAAAACGGGCCGCCTCAATTTTTGCTCCAGACCTCGTGTACTACCCCCTACGAGGATTATTCGGAAACCGAGTTCCATTCGTTTCAGCTCCGATTCACTCCCGGACGACCCCGAATGGACGCGAATGCAATTTCATAAATCCATAGGGACAAATTATGAAAGAAATCGAAAAAACGGGCCGCCTCAATTTTTGCTCCAGACCTCGTGTACTACCCCCTACGAGGATTATTCGGAAACCGAGTTCCATTCGTTTCAGCTCCGATTCACTCCCGGACGACCCCGAATGGACGCGAATGCAATTTCATAAATCCATAGGGACAAATTATGAAAAGAAATCGAAAAAACGGGCCGCCTCAATTTTTGCTCCAGACCTCGTGTACTACCCCCTACGAGGATTATTCGGAAACCGAGTTCCATTCGTTTCAGCTCCGATTCACTCCCGGACGACCCCGAATGGACGCGAATGCAATTTCATAAATCCATAGGGACAAATTATGAAAAGAAATCGAAAAAACGGGCCGCCTCAATTTTTGCTCCAGACCTCGTGTACTACCCCCTACGAGGATTATTCGGAAACCGAGTTCCATTCGTTTCAGCTCCGATTCACTCCCGGACGACCCCGAATGGACGCGAATGCAATTTCATAAATCCATAGGGACAAATTATGAAAAGAAATCGAAAAAACGGGCCGCCTCAATTTTTGCTCCAGACCTCGTGTACTACCCCCTACGAGGATTATTCGGAAACCGAGTTCCATTCGTTTCAGCTCCGATTCACTCCCGGACGACCCCGAATGGACGCGAATGCAATTTCATAAATCCATAGGGACAAATTATGAAAAGAAATCGAAAAAACGGGCCGCCTCAATTTTTGCTCCAGACCTCGTGTACTACCCCCTACGAGGATTATTCGGAAACCGAGTTCCATTCGTTTCAGCTCCGATTCACTCCCGGACGACCCCGAATGGACGCGAATGCAATTTCATAAATCCATAGGGACAAATTATGAAAAGAAATCGAAAAAACGGGCCGCCTCAATTTTTGCTCCAGACCTCGTGTACTACCCCCTACGAGGATTATTCGGAAACCGAGTTCCATTCGTTTCAGCTCCGATTCACTCCCGGACGACCCCGAATGGACGCGAATGCAATTTCATAAATCCATAGGGACAAATTATGAAAAGAAATCGAAAAAACGGGCCGCCTCAATTTTTGCTCCAGACCTCGTGTACTACCCCCTACGAGGATTATTCGGAAACCGAGTTCCATTCGTTTCAGCTCCGATTCACTCCCGGACGACCCCGAATGGACGCGAATGCAATTTCATAAATCCATAGGGACAAATTATGAAAAGAAATCGAAAAAACGGGCCGCCTCAATTTTTGCTCCAGACCTCGTGTACTACCCCCTACGAGGATTATTCGGAAACCGAGTTCCATTCGTTTCAGCTCCGATTCACTCCCGGACGACCCCGAATGGACGCGAATGCAATTTCATAAATCCATAGGGACAAATTATGAAAAGAAATCGAAAAAACGGGCCGCCTCAATTTTTGCTCCAGACCTCGTGTACTACCCCCTACGAGGATTATTCGGAAACCGAGTTCCATTCGTTTCAGCTCCGATTCACTCCCGGACGACCCCGAATGGACGCGAATGCAATTTCATAAATCCATAGGGACAAATTATGAAAGAAATCGAAAAAACGGGCCGCCTCAATTTTTGCTCCAGACCTCGTGTACTACCCCCTACGAGGATTATTCGGAAACCGAGTTCCATTCGTTTCAGCTCCGATTCACTCCCGGACGACCCCGAATGGACGCGAATGCAATTTCATAAATCCATAGGGACAAATTATGAAAAGAAATCGAAAAAACGGGCCGCCTCAATTTTTGCTCCAGACCTCGTGTACTACCCCCTACGAGGATTATTCGGAAACCGAGTTCCATTCGTTTCAGCTCCGATTCACTCCCGGACGACCCCGAATGGACGCGAATGCAATTTCATAAATCCATAGGGACAAATTATGAAAAGAAATCGAAAAAACGGGCCGCCTCAATTTTTGCTCCAGACCTCGTGTACTACCCCCTACGAGGATTATTCGGAAACCGAGTTCCATTCGTTTCAGCTCCGATTCACTCCCGGACGACCCCGAATGGACGCGAATGCAATTTCATAAATCCATAGGGACAAATTATGAAAAGAAATCGAAAAAACGGGCCGCCTCAATTTTTGCTCCAGACCTCGTGTACTACCCCCTACGAGGATTATTCGGAAACCGAGTTCCATTCGTTTCAGCTCCGATTCACTCCCGGACGACCCCGAATGGACGCGAATGCAATTTCATAAATCCATAGGGACAAATTATGAAAGAAATCGAAAAAACGGGCCGCCTCAATTTTTGCTCCAGACCTCGTGTACTACCCCCTACGAGGATTATTCGGAAACCGAGTTCCATTCGTTTCAGCTCCGATTCACTCCCGGACGACCCCGAATGGACGCGAATGCAATTTCATAAATCCATAGGGACAAATTATGAAAAGAAATCGAAAAAACGGGCCGCCTCAATTTTTGCTCCAGACCTCGTGTACTACCCCCTACGAGGATTATTCGGAAACCGAGTTCCATTCGTTTCAGCTCCGATTCACTCCCGGACGACCCCGAATGGACGCGAATGCAATTTCATAAATCCATAGGGACAAATTATGAAAAGAAATCGAAAAAACGGGCCGCCTCAATTTTTGCTCCAGACCTCGTGTACTACCCCCTACGAGGATTATTCGGAAACCGAGTTCCATTCGTTTCAGCTCCGATTCACTCCCGGACGACCCCGAATGGACGCGAATGCAATTTCATAAATCCATAGGGACAAATTATGAAAAGAAATCGAAAAAACGGGCCGCCTCAATTTTTGCTCCAGACCTCGTGTACTACCCCCTACGAGGATTATTCGGAAACCGAGTTCCATTCGTTTCAGCTCCGATTCACTCCCGGACGACCCCGAATGGACGCGAATGCAATTTCATAAATCCATAGGGACAAATTATGAAAAGAAATCGAAAAAACGGGCCGCCTCAATTTTTGCTCCAGACCTCGTGTACTACCCCCTACGAGGATTATTCGGAAACCGAGTTCCATTCGTTTCAGCTCCGATTCACTCCCGGACGACCCCGAATGGACGCGAATGCAATTTCATAAATCCATAGGGACAAATTATGAAAAGAAATCGAAAAAACGGGCCGCCTCAATTTTTGCTCCAGACCTCGTGTACTACCCCCTACGAGGATTATTCGGAAACCGAGTTCCATTCGTTTCAGCTCCGATTCACTCCCGGACGACCCCGAATGGACGCGAATGCAATTTCATAAATCCATAGGGACAAATTATGAAAAGAAATCGAAAAAACGGGCCGCCTCAATTTTTGCTCCAGACCTCGTGTACTACCCCCTACGAGGATTATTCGGAAACCGAGTTCCATTCGTTTCAGCTCCGATTCACTCCCGGACGACCCCGAATGGACGCGAATGCAATTTCATAAATCCATAGGGACAAATTATGAAAAGAAATCGAAAAAACGGGCCGCCTCAATTTTTGCTCCAGACCTCGTGTACTACCCCCTACGAGGATTATTCGGAAACCGAGTTCCATTCGTTTCAGCTCCGATTCACTCCCGGACGACCCCGAATGGACGCGAATGCAATTTCATAAATCCATAGGGACAAATTATGAAAAGAAATCGAAAAAACGGGCCGCCTCAATTTTTGCTCCAGACCTCGTGTACTACCCCCTACGAGGATTATTCGGAAACCGAGTTCCATTCGTTTCAGCTCCGATTCACTCCCGGACGACCCCGAATGGACGCGAATGCAATTTCATAAATCCATAGGGACAAATTATGAAAGAAATCGAAAAAAACGGGCCGCCTCAATTTTTGCTCCAGACCTCGTGTACTACCCCCTACGAGGATTATTCGGAAACCGAGTTCCATTCGTTTCAGCTCCGATTCACTCCCGGACGACCCCGAATGGACGCGAATGCAATTTCATAAATCCATAGGGACAAATTATGAAAAGAAATCGAAAAAACGGGCCGCCTCAATTTTTGCTCCAGACCTCGTGTACTACCCCCTACGAGGATTATTCGGAAACCGAGTTCCATTCGTTTCAGCTCCGATTCACTCCCGGACGACCCCGAATGGACGCGAATGCAATTTCATAAATCCATAGGGACAAATTATGAAAAGAAATCGAAAAAACGGGCCGCCTCAATTTTTGCTCCAGACCTCGTGTACTACCCCCTACGAGGATTATTCGGAAACCGAGTTCCATTCGTTTCAGCTCCGATTCACTCCCGGACGACCCCGAATGGACGCGAATGCAATTTCATAAATCCATAGGGACAAATTATGAAAAGAAATCGAAAAAACGGGCCGCCTCAATTTTTGCTCCAGACCTCGTGTACTACCCCCTACGAGGATTATTCGGAAACCGAGTTCCATTCGTTTCAGCTCCGATTCACTCCCGGACGACCCCGAATGGACGCGAATGCAATTTCATAAATCCATAGGGACAAATTATGAAAAGAAATCGAAAAAACGGGCCGCCTCAATTTTTGCTCCAGACCTCGTGTACTACCCCCTACGAGGATTATTCGGAAACCGAGTTCCATTCGTTTCAGCTCCGATTCACTCCCGGACGACCCCGAATGGACGCGAATGCAATTTCATAAATCCATAGGGACAAATTATGAAAAGAAATCGAAAAAACGGGCCGCCTCAATTTTTGCTCCAGACCTCGTGTACTACCCCCTACGAGGATTATTCGGAAACCGAGTTCCATTCGTTTCAGCTCCGATTCACTCCCGGACGACCCCGAATGGACGCGAATGCAATTTCATAAATCCATAGGGACAAATTATGAAAAGAAATCGAAAAAACGGGCCGCCTCAATTTTTGCTCCAGACCTCGTGTACTACCCCCTACGAGGATTATTCGGAAACCGAGTTCCATTCGTTTCAGCTCCGATTCACTCCCGGACGACCCCGAATGGACGCGAATGCAATTTCATAAATCCATAGGGACAAATTATGAAAAGAAATCGAAAAAACGGGCCGCCTCAATTTTTGCTCCAGACCTCGTGTACTACCCCCTACGAGGATTATTCGGAAACCGAGTTCCATTCGTTTCAGCTCCGATTCACTCCCGGACGACCCCGAATGGACGCGAATGCAATTTCATAAATCCATAGGGACAAATTATGAAAAGAAATCGAAAAAACGGGCCGCCTCAATTTTTGCTCCAGACCTCGTGTACTACCCCCTACGAGGATTATTCGGAAACCGAGTTCCATTCGTTTCAGCTCCGATTCACTCCCGGACGACCCCGAATGGACGCGAATGCAATTTCATAAATCCATAGGGACAAATTATGAAAAGAAATCGAAAAAACGGGCCGCCTCAATTTTTGCTCCAGACCTCGTGTACTACCCCCTACGAGGATTATTCGGAAACCGAGTTCCATTCGTTTCAGCTCCGATTCACTCCCGGACGACCCCGAATGGACGCGAATGCAATTTCATAAATCCATAGGGACAAATTATGAAAAGAAATCGAAAAAACGGGCCGCCTCAATTTTTGCTCCAGACCTCGTGTACTACCCCCTACGAGGATTATTCGGAAACCGAGTTCCATTCGTTTCAGCTCCGATTCACTCCCGGACGACCCCGAATGGACGCGAATGCAATTTCATAAATCCATAGGGACAAATTATGAAAAGAAATCGAAAAAACGGGCCGCCTCAATTTTTGCTCCAGACCTCGTGTACTACCCCCTACGAGGATTATTCGGAAACCGAGTTCCATTCGTTTCAGCTCCGATTCACTCCCGGACGACCCCGAATGGACGCGAATGCAATTTCATAAATCCATAGGGACAAATTATGAAAAGAAATCGAAAAAACGGGCCGCCTCAATTTTTGCTCCAGACCTCGTGTACTACCCCCTACGAGGATTATTCGGAAACCGAGTTCCATTCGTTTCAGCTCCGATTCACTCCCGGACGACCCCGAATGGACGCGAATGCAATTTCATAAATCCATAGGGACAAATTATGAAAAGAAATCGAAAAAACGGGCCGCCTCAATTTTTGCTCCAGACCTCGTGTACTACCCCCTACGAGGATTATTCGGAAACCGAGTTCCATTCGTTTCAGCTCCGATTCACTCCCGGACGACCCCGAATGGACGCGAATGCAATTTCATAAATCCATAGGGACAAATTATGAAAAGAAATCGAAAAAACGGGCCGCCTCAATTTTTGCTCCAGACCTCGTGTACTACCCCCTACGAGGATTATTCGGAAACCGAGTTCCATTCGTTTCAGCTCCGATTCACTCCCGGACGACCCCGAATGGACGCGAATGCAATTTCATAAATCCATAGGGACAAATTATGAAAAGAAATCGAAAAAACGGGCCGCCTCAATTTTTGCTCCAGACCTCGTGTACTACCCCCTACGAGGATTATTCGGAAACCGAGTTCCATTCGTTTCAGCTCCGATTCACTCCCGGACGACCCCGAATGGACGCGAATGCAATTTCATAAATCCATAGGGACAAATTATGAAAAGAAATCGAAAAAACGGGCCGCCTCAATTTTTGCTCCAGACCTCGTGTACTACCCCCTACGAGGATTATTCGGAAACCGAGTTCCATTCGTTTCAGCTCCGATTCACTCCCGGACGACCCCGAATGGACGCGAATGCAATTTCATAAATCCATAGGGACAAATTATGAAAAGAAATCGAAAAAACGGGCCGCCTCAATTTTTGCTCCAGACCTCGTGTACTACCCCCTACGAGGATTATTCGGAAACCGAGTTCCATTCGTTTCAGCTCCGATTCACTCCCGGACGACCCCGAATGGACGCGAATGCAATTTCATAAATCCATAGGGACAAATTATGAAAGAAATCGAAAAAACGGGCCGCCTCAATTTTTGCTCCAGACCTCGTGTACTACCCCCTACGAGGATTATTCGGAAACCGAGTTCCATTCGTTTCAGCTCCGATTCACTCCCGGACGACCCCGAATGGACGCGAATGCAATTTCATAAATCCATAGGGACAAATTATGAAAAGAAATCGAAAAAACGGGCCGCCTCAATTTTTGCTCCAGACCTCGTGTACTACCCCCTACGAGGATTATTCGGAAACCGAGTTCCATTCGTTTCAGCTCCGATTCACTCCCGGACGACCCCGAATGGACGCGAATGCAATTTCATAAATCCATAGGGACAAATTATGAAAAGAAATCGAAAAAACGGGCCGCCTCAATTTTTGCTCCAGACCTCGTGTACTACCCCCTACGAGGATTATTCGGAAACCGAGTTCCATTCGTTTCAGCTCCGATTCACTCCCGGACGACCCCGAATGGACGCGAATGCAATTTCATAAATCCATAGGGACAAATTATGAAAAGAAATCGAAAAAACGGGCCGCCTCAATTTTTGCTCCAGACCTCGTGTACTACCCCCTACGAGGATTATTCGGAAACCGAGTTCCATTCGTTTCAGCTCCGATTCACTCCCGGACGACCCCGAATGGACGCGAATGCAATTTCATAAATCCATAGGGACAAATTATGAAAAGAAATCGAAAAAACGGGCCGCCTCAATTTTTGCTCCAGACCTCGTGTACTACCCCCTACGAGGATTATTCGGAAACCGAGTTCCATTCGTTTCAGCTCCGATTCACTCCCGGACGACCCCGAATGGACGCGAATGCAATTTCATAAATCCATAGGGACAAATTATGAAAAGAAATCGAAAAAACGGGCCGCCTCAATTTTTGCTCCAGACCTCGTGTACTACCCCCTACGAGGATTATTCGGAAACCGAGTTCCATTCGTTTCAGCTCCGATTCACTCCCGGACGACCCCGAATGGACGCGAATGCAATTTCATAAATCCATAGGGACAAATTATGAAAAGAAATCGAAAAAACGGGCCGCCTCAATTTTTGCTCCAGACCTCGTGTACTACCCCCTACGAGGATTATTCGGAAACCGAGTTCCATTCGTTTCAGCTCCGATTCACTCCCGGACGACCCCGAATGGACGCGAATGCAATTTCATAAATCCATAGGGACAAATTATGAAAAGAAATCGAAAAAACGGGCCGCCTCAATTTTTGCTCCAGACCTCGTGTACTACCCCCTACGAGGATTATTCGGAAACCGAGTTCCATTCGTTTCAGCTCCGATTCACTCCCGGACGACCCCGAATGGACGCGAATGCAATTTCATAAATCCATAGGGACAAATTATGAAAAGAAATCGAAAAAACGGGCCGCCTCAATTTTTGCTCCAGACCTCGTGTACTACCCCCTACGAGGATTATTCGGAAACCGAGTTCCATTCGTTTCAGCTCCGATTCACTCCCGGACGACCCCGAATGGACGCGAATGCAATTTCATAAATCCATAGGGACAAATTATGAAAAGAAATCGAAAAAACGGGCCGCCTCAATTTTTGCTCCAGACCTCGTGTACTACCCCCTACGAGGATTATTCGGAAACCGAGTTCCATTCGTTTCAGCTCCGATTCACTCCCGGACGACCCCGAATGGACGCGAATGCAATTTCATAAATCCATAGGGACAAATTATGAAAAGAAATCGAAAAAACGGGCCGCCTCAATTTTTGCTCCAGACCTCGTGTACTACCCCCTACGAGGATTATTCGGAAACCGAGTTCCATTCGTTTCAGCTCCGATTCACTCCCGGACGACCCCGAATGGACGCGAATGCAATTTCATAAATCCATAGGGACAAATTATGAAAGAAATCGAAAAAACGGGCCGCCTCAATTTTTGCTCCAGACCTCGTGTACTACCCCCTACGAGGATTATTCGGAAACCGAGTTCCATTCGTTTCAGCTCCGATTCACTCCCGGACGACCCCGAATGGACGCGAATGCAATTTCATAAATCCATAGGGACAAATTATGAAAAGAAATCGAAAAAAACGGGCCGCCTCAATTTTTGCTCAGACCTCTGTCTACCCCCTACGAGGATTATTCGAAAACCGAGTTCCATTCGTTTCAGCCCCGATCCACTCTCGGAATACCCGAATGGACGCGAATGCAATTACAAAAATCAATACGGACAAATTATGAAAAGATATCAAAAAAATGGGCCGCCTCAATGTTGCTCCAGACCTGTGTACACTACCCCTACGAGAAATTATTAGGAAACGAGTTCCTTCATTAGCCCGATTCACTCCCGGACGACCCCGAATGACGCGAATGCAATGTCATAAATCCATAGGACAAATAGGAAAAGAAATCGACAAAAAAATGGCGCCTCAATTTTTGCTCAGACCTCGTGTACTAACCCATACGAGAATTATGACGGAAAAAAACGAGTTCCATTCATTCAGCCCCGATTCACTCCCGGACGACACCAGAATGGAGCGAATGCAATTTCATAAATCCATATGGGACAATATTGAAAAGAATAGTAAAAAGGGCCACCGCCTCAATTTTGCTCCAG